>NW_021345079.1:0-257 GCF_001605985.2 Dendrobium catenatum | reverse complement strand
CTCAATTCTTACCCACGGATTACGAACAGATCCTCTACATGAGATACCAACACTGTATGCAAGGGTCACGCACTGTCAGCGAATACACGGAAGAATTCAATCGACTGAGCGCCAGAAATGATTTACAAGAATCGGGCACCCAAGTGGTCGCTCGATACATCGGAGGGCTTAAAGACAGCATTCAAGACAAGCTTGAATTGAATTCAGTTTGGACAATGCCGCAGGCGGTCAACTTGGCACTTAAGGTTGAAGTCCAG
>NW_021345078.1:0-237 GCF_001605985.2 Dendrobium catenatum | reverse complement strand
TGCCTCTTTTTCACATTTGCGAACATTTGCGCATTCCTTTTGATTTTTGTACTCTTTGTACAATTTTCAAGAGTAATTGAAACCAATTCTTTCCAAGATCAATAATCTAAAATTTCAAATTTTTCTAAGTGCATAAATATCACTTAAGAAAAGAAATACAAAATAAGAAAGCATCTAAATTACAATAATAATATTAATTATTATGTAGTCTAAATGAATAGACATGAAATTAAAATT
>NW_021345077.1:0-522 GCF_001605985.2 Dendrobium catenatum | reverse complement strand
TTTTTTTTTTTTTTTTTTTTGCTACTAACATTTCAAGTATGATACGAGGACTATAGTCGCACAAATGATGCAACATATACGAATCCAAGCAAACTGGGAGAACTCAAGAATTGCAGTATTTATAAAGGTCAAGTCGGTAATACAAGATTGTAATTCTCTTTTTTGGAGTCTTTTGGTATTCATGTGTAAGTTGGAAAGATAACCGAGCATATACTTAGTGTGGATAGAAAATTTAACACTTGATTTCTCTGTTAATTCGTATTGTAAGTCACAATCATATTGCATGATTAATTATTCTAAAAAACAAAACAAGCATTTAATTAATTAATAAATTAAAATCTAGCATAATTAATAGTGTTATGCGATATTGATTGTATATGATGATCAGTTATTTTGATATATACCCGCTCAAAATTCTGAATTTTCAAAAACATGCAATTTTGAAATTTAAACTAATTGTATTAGACAATCTTGATCGTGTTGTATGAATAGTAAAGAACATGCCTATTTTGATCCAAGAAC
>NW_021345076.1:0-865 GCF_001605985.2 Dendrobium catenatum | reverse complement strand
AGCACACATGCACTTCAATACAATAATACTGAACAAGAACAAGTACAATCACTGGCTATTTTGCTGTTGTGGAATCCATATTGTTGTTGTAGATATCCATACGTTGGTTTCAATAAGAGTCGTCACTCTGTGCCCGTCGGCCGCCCGTCGGCATATTAAACACCTTATGACTCCCAATCGTTATATTAATGATCAATAGTTTAAAGGAATGCCCGTCGGCCCACCATCCTGTACAGGTCAATTCAATCTCCAACCAACGTTCAACCAGGCTCCACTTGTCTTGCAGTATTCAATAGTCAATTCAATAGTCAATATAAGAATAATATAGAGCAATCATATCAACATTCATATGCATATCTATTCAATTCATCAATCTCAGAAAAATTGGAAATTGTACGAAATTTCGGCGGCGTAACAGCAGTCTATCAAATTTACACAAAAATTCTACAAAATCATAATTCACCAAATTACAATAGAATGTTCACGACAATAATATAAGACTATTACTCTACTGAATCAATATCAATAAACATCCTGATATTTTTCTATACGATCAAAATCGCGTAAAACCCAAAATATTCAAATACGATCAAAATCGTTCCAGAAAATAATCAAATCATGTAGAATATTCGTATCTATAACATATTAAAAGTTGTGCGGTGAAAGTTATGTCAATACAAAACCGGGTCCATTTTTTTATCACAAAAACACAAAACAGTGCATAATACGATCAAAACTCAATATCTCTGAAAACAGAAATAGGATTCGGACTCCTTACCACGAGATAAACACTTTTCCCAACAGCGGTGTCGGACGAAAAGCGCCCCACGGCCTCCGAAAACGAGCTTTTCCTTCGCTTTCCTTC
>NW_021345075.1:0-379 GCF_001605985.2 Dendrobium catenatum | reverse complement strand
TCGTGCCCGATCAAGCTAATTTTTTGATGACGTATCAGAGTTGTAGATTCAAATATGGTTCAAACTTATTAAACAATATATTATAGTAAAATGCAATCACATTAGCTATACTATAATAGACCAGATGGATAATACAAATAATAAATTTTTAATAAGCAGTCTTACACTAAATTAAAATGATTATAATATTTTTTATGACATATTGAGTAAAATCACAATTGTTATAATGCAACAAAAAAAATACTTTGATACAACTAAATACAAGAGCAATATAGATAAGACACCTATGTTACTATAAAGTGCACAAATGTAACAATATCTATATCACTTGAAATATCATTGAAATTGAAAATATTTTCATTAAGATTAGCAGGGTTAT
>NW_021345074.1:0-262 GCF_001605985.2 Dendrobium catenatum | reverse complement strand
AACGCAGAAGGGGAAGACGGCTAGGGTTTTCCCGAGGTGATTTTATACTTGAATGTTGCATAGATATCTAAGAAGCTAGCTAAGTGTTGGTTGGGATCCTTAATAGGAGTTCCCCCAAATTAGGAATTTTGAACCATCTAAATTATGGTGGGTTTCAGCTTAAAGTTATTAGCCTGGATAGTAGGTCTATTGATACCCTGGTGGATTCCATCTTTAATAGAATTGTCATGCTCCTAAGAGGTTATCGAAGGTCTTGATCTTT
>NW_021345073.1:0-260 GCF_001605985.2 Dendrobium catenatum | reverse complement strand
TATTTTATTTGTATATTTGCATTAAGAAATAAACCTACTTCTTGTAACACATGCAATGATTAAAAAATATATATGATGGCATACATAATGTATAAGGTGTGTCATATTTCCATTTTCCTTCACTTGCAACAAATTGGCCAAAATATTTAAATTAAAATCTTACAAATATGACTCATCCCATTTAAATTTTTTAATTTTTAACCTTATGTTTGGTGTCCTATTCATATTCATGCTATAAAATAATAGAATGACATTAATCA
>NW_021345072.1:0-229 GCF_001605985.2 Dendrobium catenatum | reverse complement strand
ATTTTCTTTTGTTTTTCTTTTGCTTTTTATTTTTCTTTTGTTCTTGTTTACTTTTTTTTTGCTTAAGCTTTTTTTGTGTGTTTTATTTCTCCCTTTTTTCTCTCTTTTCTTAGTTTTCAAAATCATCGCTAATATGATACTATATTTCTTGTCCTTGCCTTTGGAAATTTGTAGTCAATATGTTTTTATCTATTCAATCTCTTAGATGGTAGGAATATTTTGTGATTGT
>NW_021345071.1:0-299 GCF_001605985.2 Dendrobium catenatum | reverse complement strand
AAAAAGTTGTTTTCTATAACATTTTTAAAAAAAATAATATATACTTGCTTTATAAGCATCTTTATAAAACACTATTGCGATCCTAAACACACTTAATTATGATTTCTTTTAGATGAGAGTATGGCTCTTAACAGAATACAATGGAGAAAAAAGATTCATGTAGTCGATCCCACAGTGGGATAATGGCTTGTTGTTGTTGAGTAGTAGTAGTACATACATACCACTTTATTTCATGTTATTTACATATCTAACGCCTAAAATTTTAATATTTGAATATAGAATTTTTTTTTAAAAAAAAT
>NW_021345070.1:0-499 GCF_001605985.2 Dendrobium catenatum | reverse complement strand
ATCATGTCACCATTGCCCAACCATTGTTTGATCATAATGGTCAGTCTACAACTCTTGTTCCTACTATCTTTATCGGACTAAGGTCATGCAATTACTATCATCGGACCACTATCATCGGACCAATGTCATTCAAGTTTTGTTGTTTTACCGTTAGGCTATTTTAGTATTGATACGTCATCATGAAATTATCTTGATCGGACACGAATCTCGAGGCAAAACCAAAACGGAAACTTCAAAAATTAAATTCGGGAGCACGTGAACTCCGATTTCAGCGAGGTTATAGTCAAACTGAGCGTCTCGGAAATACGAACACAACGACACCAAGTTCGACCCAATCCGAGCCCAAATGGGTCCGAATCATGGACCCGAAGCGATGTTGGAAGGTTCAAACCACAATTTGAGTTACTAAACGATCTCCGATTTTAACGAGCTTATACTCGAATCGAACGGCTCGACGAGACAAATCCAACGAGCCTAAGATTGCCGAATTCCGACATCA
>NW_021345069.1:0-495 GCF_001605985.2 Dendrobium catenatum | reverse complement strand
AGGAAAGAGATAATGGTTAAAAAATGGCTATTTTTTTACTTCTTTTTGGTTTTTCTTTTTCCTTTGTTTTCATTTTTTTCTTTTATTTTTTTATTCATATTTTTTTTTCAACACACACACTCACCTTTTCTAAAAAATAAAAAATCTACTTCCTATTTTTTTTGAAATCTTTGGTAAGTTGTGTTTGACTTCTCTAAAACAGACAAAGGAAGAAAACTCATGTGTTTGACTCTCAATCTCTGTTTCCTAAAAAAGGTTATTCTACTTTTGATTTAAAATCTTTTTCATCCTCTAAATTAGTTTTTGAAACAATTTTTTTATCTCCCTACATTTTATTTATCGCATAGGAATCTTTTGCAAGGTGCTGAATCTACATCATAATTTTCTTAATCAAGAATTTCGTTTTTGTCAATAAATATGGGTTTACTTTTTTAAGATTTCAGAAAGGTAGCATATTTAAAAAATTGGCCAATGATGCCAAAAATAAAAGATGCA
>NW_021345068.1:0-948 GCF_001605985.2 Dendrobium catenatum | reverse complement strand
CTGACAGGTTGGTGCTTCGTGGGTTCAACGAGAAGGGTGAGAGAGCTTTAGGTTCAATCACTTTACTCCTAGAAATAGGAGGGTTAAAAACTGAAGCTAAATTCCACATAATTGATTCGACTACGTCCTTTAACGCACTTCTAGGTAGACCTTGGATTCACGAATATAGAATGGTTCCATCTACCCTGCACCAATGCGTTAAGTATCAACGAGACGGCATTGAACATGTGATTAAGGGTGATCTACAACCATTTTCAATTCAAGAAATTGGGATCTACGAAGATGCTGCGTATTTCATACCAAAAGGGTCCTCGTCCCGTTCTAAATTGGAGATCAAAATTGAGGAGAAAATGGTTGGACAAAAATTCAACCAAAAGAAAGAAAAAGACAAAAATATCGATCAAGAAATGACTCAATCGAGTAGTGAAGATGACTCTGATATCGTTGTCCTTAGGCCTCCAAGCACATTACCTCAAAGAGGTGGGAGGATGGCTTTAAGGGCACGAGGTCGAGGCCGTGCTTCATTAGATAGGAGAGCAGCACCTGTGTATATTGATTTGGAATCAGACTCTGACGATGAATTAGAAAATCAGGGTGCTGCCCTCTCTCTCGATTACCAAAACATAAATACTCCTCCAAAATTTGATCTCACCTTAGACAAGGACAGTGACCCTGAGGCAGATATCTCAAAAGTTAAAAGTGATGAGCCTGAATTAACAATGTATGAAAAGCTCAGTAGAAGGATTGAGGCCCTTTCTCTGACCCCACTGTCGGCAGGCAGGATTGTAGGGTTAGAAGTTAAAGTGGCCCCCAACTTAGATGGTGAAGTTAAGAAAGTCCAGAAATTCTTCCCTGGCTCCTCCTCTACAAGGGACGAAGGTGATGTAACCCTTGAGGAGGCGGATTTCATTGAATTAATGGAATTACCTTTCGGCTACTTCCCTGTTT
>NW_021345067.1:0-223 GCF_001605985.2 Dendrobium catenatum | reverse complement strand
CTTACTCCCCTGAACAAGCCTCAGAAAAGTCTCCTGCATCTGCTGTCGTGCAGAAGGGGGAACGAACCAATCTCGAAAAACCTCAGTGAACTCTTCCCAAGTGATCAAAGAGTTCAATCTGCCCTGAAATCTGGCTGCCTGCTGGCCTTCCCACCAGTGCTCAGCCTCTCCATCCAACAGAAACACTGCCAATGGAACCTTCCTATCTGACGGACACTGCATT
>NW_021345066.1:0-212 GCF_001605985.2 Dendrobium catenatum | reverse complement strand
AGGGATAATATTATCGTTGATAATTATCTCTTTTTCCTTATCTTTATTGGAGACCCCTTTCTTCGGTGGAGGCGGTAGTATCTTTCCGCTTCTTAACTGCACTTGAGCAATCTCCTCCGGTTCAGAATCATTTAACTGCACATTTTCTTCAGAGTCAGCCATCGTTGCATCTAGAGATTCATCTGTTGATTCAGAATCACCACCCAGGTTTA
>NW_021345065.1:0-213 GCF_001605985.2 Dendrobium catenatum | reverse complement strand
TTAGTGCCATCTAAAATATGAGCAACAGAATCTTGCACATTAACTTCTAGTCGAGCAACATGATTATCCATAAAGTTCGGTTTAGAATTATTAGTCAGATCATTAACATCTTTAGGAACAAAAATTTATTCCTTTAAACCACCTTAGTCTTCCTCTTCTTTTTATAATTAACATGAACCCAAGGTCCATACTTGGAGTTAGCATATGAATCTT
>NW_021345064.1:0-229 GCF_001605985.2 Dendrobium catenatum | reverse complement strand
TCCTCAAGAGCTCTTATTGTCAATTTATAAAATGAATACATATCTTCCAAGATTCGATTTGTATCATTGATTCGATATGTTTTGCTCTCAAATTCATCCTTAAATATTTTAAAATCACTTTCAAGATCAGCATAGGATGATTTTAAATTGTCAAAATTCTTATTCAAGTCATCATATTCGTCAAGAAGTTTTATGTGGTTGTTATCTATTAATGCATGATCTTTCCTAA
>NW_021345063.1:0-361 GCF_001605985.2 Dendrobium catenatum | reverse complement strand
GTTAAGAGAATTTTTAGATACCTTTTGGGGACCCAAGGATTAGGGATTTGGAACCCTAGACACAGCACTTCTTTTAAGATTATTGTATTTTCTGACTCTAATTTTGCAGGATGCAAGGTGGATAGAAAAAGCACTTCAGGAACTTGTCAATTCATAGGATAGTCTATGGTCTCATGGTCTAGTAGGAAGCAAAACTCTTTTGCACTTTCCACTGCTGAAGCTGAGTACATTGCTCTTGAAAGTTGTGTGGTCCAAGTCCTTTGGTTGAAAGAACAGGTATTGGATTTAGGATTACCTGTAGGCACTATCTCAATCTTTTGTGATAACACTAATGCCATATGCATCTCTAAGAATCCTATCC
>NW_021345062.1:0-367 GCF_001605985.2 Dendrobium catenatum | reverse complement strand
AAAACTTTAGATAACTTTAACTAATCACCCACCTTATGATCTACCCCTGCCACACGACCTTCTATACACACTTTAGATGATGTGCTAGGACAACCAACTCCAGATTTAGGTTAGACTGATGTTTACTTTACTGCTATGTGCCGGATTTAACGTGGTTTTCACTGCATGTTGTGGATGAAATTGCTTGGTTGTGTCTGCTTACTTTTCTGCACTCTGTGGATGGATTGATGTGTTTGGTGACTAGATTACCCTTAGGTTAGGTACGATCTGGATATTCACATAGTTTTCTGCAGGTGACCACGCTCATGCAGGGCAGTAAAAAAGGGGGGCTAAGTTAATAATAAATATTAATTGTTATAAATGCTTG
>NW_021345061.1:0-459 GCF_001605985.2 Dendrobium catenatum | reverse complement strand
ATCGAAGGAAACGGGGCCTTCTGTCAGGATACTTTGAGAGATGAATGGAAGTGTGCTCCAGGAACCAAACCTGCATAAAATTTAGATATTCTCAGTTAGTTTTAGCAAAACAATCAGTCAATTAAAATGTTTAATAAGAATTGTTGTAGCACTCACAATAAGCAGTGGCACAAATTCATTGACATAACCCGTTGGCCTATTTTTTGAGATCTTCATAGATACATTATTAAAATCTTCAACCAGGCATTCCCAAATTGCCCATGCCCAGTTAATTGATGAAAAATCATGAACATTATTTGCTATTATCTTAAGCATTTTAGGAACTTTAAAGTTGCTTTGTTGGAAAAATAAATTAGAACACAAATACATAATAAATGTTTTCAACATGCTATCTGGGGAGCTTTCCCTAGTCAACTCAAATATTTCAGTCTTAATATCCTTTGAGCTGATTGTTGAAGT
>NW_021345060.1:0-257 GCF_001605985.2 Dendrobium catenatum | reverse complement strand
CCATTTCCTCATGAAAAAGGAGGGGGAGGAAGCCAAGGGAGAAGAAGGAAGAGAAAGAAGAAAGCTCTAGCCGCCTAGCTCCTCCTCGACCACCGCCGGAGTGCTGTCGCACCACTGCCGTAGGTCTGCCGCACCACCGCCGGACCACCAAGGGACGCCGGAGTGCTGATAGAACATCGACATGTTCTATTGAACCAACACCAGACCATCCAAGGACGTCGAAGTGTCATCCGAAGCCGGAGTGCCCGTTGACGCTG
>NW_021345059.1:0-325 GCF_001605985.2 Dendrobium catenatum | reverse complement strand
AAAATTTTGCAAGAAAATTATTAATTATCAAAACACACCCAATTGATCTTCTTCCTTGGTGTGCCTATAACTTATAAAGGTTGAACACATGGAAAATAGTATGTTATTTCTCTCTCGTTCTTTGGGTGTCTTGGGTATTTGTGCTTAGTACTCGGGGTGTGACACCATTGGTAGCCTAGCCAAAGATAACTTCTAAGGTTTAAGGGTTGGATGATTCCTAATATGATTAAGATTTATGATTGTCTTCTTTTACTAGCATCTCTTTTAAGCTTGACCATCCTTTATTAGCCGAACCATCACGAATTCCTCCATTACTCCCTCAAAA
>NW_021345058.1:0-290 GCF_001605985.2 Dendrobium catenatum | reverse complement strand
GGGCTAAGCAGCTGAAGCACCTGTAGCATTTATAAAAGTATTGATTAATTAGCCCCCTTTGCCCTGCATGAGTGTGGCCACCTGCAGGAAATCATGTTAAGAACTAATATCACTCCTAACCTATGGGTAATCTAATCGTCATTCAAATCATAACATAGAGTGCAGTAAAAATAAATAAATAAACAAACAAACCAACAATTTTACAACCAGCATTCAATGAAAGCCGAGAAAAAGCCCGTCACAATGCAGTAACGAAATAAACACCGGCCTAACCTAAAACTAGAGTCGGT
>NW_021345057.1:0-242 GCF_001605985.2 Dendrobium catenatum | reverse complement strand
TAGAGAGAGAAAATTTTCTCTCTCTAGGTTAGAGAGAAAAAATGAAAGATGAAATTTTTTTTGTTGGAAGGGTGTAGGAGGTATGTATGAATATTTTTTGTGAAGGGATGTAGGTGGTTTGGTGAGTGGAAGTGAGGAAAAAAATTAGGGTTTTGTAGGTTTTAAGAAAGAGATGTTGGAGGAGGAAGAAGAAGATGAAAGAGAAGAAGGAGAAGGGAGTGGAGGAAGAAAATAGAAGAAAA
>NW_021345056.1:0-352 GCF_001605985.2 Dendrobium catenatum | reverse complement strand
TGGCCAGGGAAGTGTGGAGGTACAGAAGCAGGTGCATTTGTGTGACCCTGCTCTGGGGATTGCTGTTGGCTCCTGGTAGGTGGTGGTGTAGGATCTGGTGGAACTGAAGGCCCCTCACCTACCTCAGGCTGTGTGACCCTGCTATTAGTGATCTTCTTCCAGCAGAATTTTGATGCAAATGATTTGCGAGGCGGATCGTCGCCTGAAGCCACCTGTAATTTTAAAAAAAAATTCAATTAGTAAAGCATTGTAAACAATTAATAAAGTAGGTAATGAATTACAAGAAGAAGTTAATAAAGCAATTAATAAACTACGAAAAGCAGTTAATAAAGCAATTAATAAATACAAGTTG
>NW_021345055.1:0-251 GCF_001605985.2 Dendrobium catenatum | reverse complement strand
ATCCTTGTAGATAAACAAAAATAGTAACAAAGCTAAGTGCTATTAAACAACAATCCACAACTTAATAATGAGAGTTTTCACCTCAGGGATTATTCACTCGACTATACTCGGCTTGGCGAGAGAAAATCTTGCACACTAGAATTGAGATCACCACTAGGTGTCGGAAGCCTTTGTCCACGGGAAAGTAGTCGGAGTTAGTGAGGGTGGTGGATGCCCGATGATAATCCAACGGCTTGGTGGAAGATGCTCCT
>NW_021345054.1:0-246 GCF_001605985.2 Dendrobium catenatum | reverse complement strand
GGCATTATCCACCACTAGCCTGTCAAATCCAATGGAAATGAAGAATCAAATCCTAAATGAAAAGAAAACTAGATTAAACTAGTATGGTGGGTTGTACACGACTAGAATGTCTACCACTAGCACATCTAATCCTAAGAAAAGGAAGAATTCTAACCTAAAGAAAACGAACACTAGTTTTAAACTTGGATAGTGCCATGAAGTGCATCATCCAACTAGCATGTTTAAACCTAAGATAAGGAAGAATCC
>NW_021345053.1:0-354 GCF_001605985.2 Dendrobium catenatum | reverse complement strand
TCGTCCACGAACAAATCGTTATCGCAATACGATGGACGAGGCACAAGCAGGGAGCAGCAGGTTATGCGGAGCTTGTCACTTAGCTGGACATAACAAGGCCACTTGCCCAACTAGATTCAGTCGCAGGAACTAGGCTTTATTTGTGTCAACTGTTGTATTTTCACATGCATTTAAGTGATTTTTATGTTTGTAGTTCTCATTTGCGTTATGTTTGTAGTTCTCATTTGCGTATATGTAATATTTTCACATGCATTGAAGCTTTTATGTTTGTAGTTATCATTTGCGTATATGTAATATTTTTACATGCATTGAAGCTTTTAATGAGAACATTGGATTCCTCTGTTAGGAGATGTC
>NW_021345052.1:0-266 GCF_001605985.2 Dendrobium catenatum | reverse complement strand
ACATCCTTGCGGTGAGCATCCGCCTTGGTCTTCATGACTGTTGGGCTCTCAATAGTTGTTCCCTCAATTCTCCCAACACCTTATCCCTCTCCTCCAAGTATTGATCCACTAGATATACAGGGTCGTCCCCTTCTGATATTTCACCAACGGTGGTGGATCCCTTCCATAAAGAATCCTGAAAGGTCGTCCCCTTCTGATATTTCACCAACGGTGGTGGATCCACTAGGTATACCTTGCATTTTGAAGATCTCCTTCCAAAAAGAGCT
>NW_021345051.1:0-479 GCF_001605985.2 Dendrobium catenatum | reverse complement strand
CTTGGCCTGGCATCAGAGAAATTATTTTGTGTGGATATCGGATGGTCAGGAGATCAATCAGAACACGTCACGTCACCTAGTACCCAGTGGTACCGTGCATCGGCATCGAGCAAAAAAATTACATGGCGTGTTTTAATTGGTCTCCGGACACCGGACACAGAATAATTTTTCCTACCATCAATGCACTTCATTTACATGTATCAAATTGGAAAAATTATTAGTTTGTATCCAATCAGAACCCGCCTTGTCATCCAATGCACAATACATTGCATGACGTGTTGCTCTTGATTGACCTCCGGATGCGTTCGGCGTCCGCGCATAATAATCTCATTAAATTGAGGCTAAAATCAAGCTTGAAAGACCCATTTTCTCAATGCAAGCCAAGAATTATGAAAATGTAACATTTATAAAATGATCATTATTATCAATCTTAAGGATGCAGAACCACCAAAGAACATATCTTGATATAAAAAAACAAT
>NW_021345050.1:0-232 GCF_001605985.2 Dendrobium catenatum | reverse complement strand
ACGTCTCAGCTGATTTCTGGGGATCTGTATAGTGGTACTGATTTTTTATGTGTCCTGTCGGTCATTTATGCTTCTAATGGTCAAGCTGATAGACTACTTCTTTGGGATAAGATTAGGGAGATTGGGTTAGATATTTCTTCTCCTTGGCTGCTTCTTGGAGATTTCAACTGTTGTTTGCATGCTAAAGAAAAATCAGGTGGTTCTCCTCTTCTTGCTTCACACCTGTGGGATT
>NW_021345049.1:0-202 GCF_001605985.2 Dendrobium catenatum | reverse complement strand
AAGTCAGAATCAGCATATAATGCTATCTTTGGGCGACCTTTGCAATCAATTTTTAAAGCTATCGCTTCAGTACCTCATCTGAAGATGAAATTCCCAACTCCAGCAGGGATTGGAGAAGTGCGAGGAAATCAACAGGAGGCACAATCTTGCTACCTCAGACAGGCTCAACCTCGCCCATCTGTTACTTTAAGCATTGAAAATT
>NW_021345048.1:0-585 GCF_001605985.2 Dendrobium catenatum | reverse complement strand
CTGTACACAGTTTTCATTGTTATATTTACAGTTTATTTAGAAAGAAAAAAGTTTTGGTGATTTTTTTAATTTAGGTTTCATTTGGGACGATTTTTTTATTTCTTTTGGGATGACTTTCTTATTGTTTTATAAAATAGTTTTTTAGTAAAAAATTAAATCAGTTTTTTAGTAAAAAATAAAAGCAATAAGAAAGTTGCCCCAAATGAAGCCCAAGAAAGACGTGCCAAATGAAGTCTTAGGTTTCTAATCTTTGAACTTCTATTAATGAACTAATTTTGTAATGAATTTTGACCATGTGTGTTAACTGACTCTAGGTTTTTACTTATAATCTCTTAATTGAGGACCGTGGAGGCCCATTTGTACTGGTCTCCAATTGCTTGGTTGGATGGGAAAGCTATTGCGAGAGTTAGGAGTGGTGCGTGAAATTTGTTTTTCTTTTAAAAATATTAAAGAACCAAAAAACAAAAAAAAAATCATATCATTTTAAAAAATACATTTTGTTTAAAATAATGAATAAAACTATTTAAGTGAACATATTTTAATTAATTTATTTATTTATTTTTGTACTACAAAAACATCAAATTT
>NW_021345047.1:0-254 GCF_001605985.2 Dendrobium catenatum | reverse complement strand
TTTTTTGAAAAGCTCTCATACTTTCTCTTTTTCTTGAAACTCTCCAAATCTCTTTATTTTTTAATTTTTTTGTTTTGAAATAAAGTTGTGAAGATAATAAGCAGACAGAGCAAAATAGCAAAAGAAATCAAACTCCATTACATTACATATACCTCAGAACTATTAATCATAAGTATATATTTTTATCCACTTATATTACTTGCTCTAATCTCTGACTATGCATGCAAGCACAAGATCAAATAAGCTAATAGTTA
>NW_021345046.1:0-1401 GCF_001605985.2 Dendrobium catenatum | reverse complement strand
TCCTAGGATTATAATCTAGGTTTGTTATTAGTGGTGCCCGACCACTTTTAATTTTTACAAATTTTATGTTTTAATAAAAAGCAATTTTTCCTATGGACATTCTTTTATGGAATTAATTTTATTAATTGATGTATTTGATATATTTTGATTGCGATTAGGATTGCCAGTTTTTTCTAGTTTTTTAGCGATTGCATGTTGTTGTTATTTTAGCCTAGACATGCAGAGGCTTGTGAGGTTACACCAAAAACTTTTTATACATAAAATCTATTACAACTTTTTGGTTAACATAGAAACTCTAACTATTTAAGATCAAAATTTGATTCAATCCTCATTGAAACTCAAAATTCACCTCATCTGATATCACTTATAGAAAATCTCTAAATAGAATTTTTGTTGTTATTGTAATAAAGAGTATTCATAAGAAATTCAACCTCCTTATGATATATTGAACAACAAGGAATTTCACTCAAAGGAGATTTAGGACCCACATCTACTTTTCAAAAATTAGTTTTAAAAATTCAATTAGTCTTCTTTGGGAAAATCAAAATCAATGATGATCATTATCATCATGTTCGAATAATTGACAATGAATGACATTTTCTTTCTGTGGGCCTCTAAAACGACACCACTCAGTGAGGGCATAATACAAAGGGTACGATCACACTATCTCATAGGACAGAATGGTCGCGTTCCTTTATACTCTTTGCAAGAGGGCCAATGGGAGGGCAGATGAGATCATACATACGATTAACCATTGAGGATATGGCTTTCACCTATGCACCTCGATGGGTAATAATATGTATAACGTGATCAAAGTCATGATATTTCCCCACCCAATACATCAGCTCGAGTGGGGTTTATTTGATGTGTAATTTAATTTCCCATTAGTGTAAGTCCTCGTGGTTAATTATATCTTAAGTGAAACCTAAGAAGACTCTGAAAGTTTGTTAGGGATGTTAAGCCCTATGAACTAGTCCCGAGGCTAACCAAGAGGGGGGTGAATTGATATTTTAAAAAATTCTTTAAAACCAAGAATAAATATCACAAACCAAAGTCACCACAGAAAATAAGTGCGAAAAATTAAAGTGCGAAAGCAGTAAAAAGAACACAAAGGTTTATAGTAATTCAGTCAACTTGACCTACGTCCACTCCACGGAGGCACCCTCCGAGTATTGAACTACCAACGTGACTCTCCTTTAGCCCCCACAACTAGGAGAAGAAGCCCTTATAAAACACCTCCTTTTTGCCACCCCTGGCAAGGCAGAGAACCCCACTCCTTTTGCTTCATCCTGAAGCAGGCAGAGAACCTCGATCGATCGCTGAAGCTTAACTCTCCCAACCCTTCGAAGGACAAGATACTCTAAGGAAGAAGAAGTGGAACAATACTTGGAGCAACCCTTG
>NW_021345045.1:0-624 GCF_001605985.2 Dendrobium catenatum | reverse complement strand
TCCATCCAGGCGACCACAAATCTCAATGGCGCCTTCTAATCCCCACAAATTCCCTCATCCCTCAAGTTCTTGATGAACAGCATCAAGAATGTTACTGCTCAGACTCTCACCGCCGACAATTACTCTATTTGGCGAGCTCAAATTCAAAAACTATTTCGGGCCAATGGTTTCGAAGGTTTCTTGACAGGCACCGCAACACCTCCGCCCCCAACGATTCTCTCCACCTCCGGACAACAGATTGCAAATCCCGATTACACTACCTGGACGTCCGTAGATCAAAATCTCGCAGCAGCGCTCTTCTCCGTGATTTCCCCCGCAATTTTACCATATGTTCTTTCTATAGATCACTGCTTCGAAATCTGGCACACCCTGGACCTGCGGCTCAAATCGTGTACACTTTCAAGAATTGCTCATCTCAAGAACGAACTTAACTTCTTGTCTATGAAAGACAAGAATATGACTCAATATCTACTCGATGTCAAATCCAAAGTAGATGCACTAGCCTCGGCCGGAGCTCCCATAGACGTCGAGGATGTTATACATTACACACTCAACGGACTACCGAACAAGTATCAAGCCTTCAAAACAGCCATTCGGACCAACATGCACTCAGTAAGTTTAGAC
>NW_021345044.1:0-207 GCF_001605985.2 Dendrobium catenatum | reverse complement strand
GGCCACCTCCACTTCATCATCTCCTAGAAGTTTCCTATTTGGAAGAATTTGAAATTCAAAAACTTTCCTAATTTACTAATTCTATTTTAGGATTGTTCTTTAATGCACTCCTATTTAAATTTTGTTTGAGAGAGGATTTGATTAAAACTTTCCTATCTCATGAATTTAAATTAGGAAGCTTCATTAACTCCCCAAATCTCCTCCCTT
>NW_021345043.1:0-260 GCF_001605985.2 Dendrobium catenatum | reverse complement strand
CTCAAAAGAACAAAGAACATTGACTCAAATAAGAATGGACAATAGACTTGAAAACTCATGCTTGAACAAAAACTTAAATGATTAATAAAAGGTCAAATCCAAATAAAATGAGATTAAATTGGAATTCGATTGAATAACTTAAGTGAACTCAAACTCGAGCAAATCATAATTCGGATATGAAATTACACTTGCAAGGACAACAGGGGACACATGACTTGTACCTACATTTGAACTTCAACCATGACTCATTTTGAACTTGG
>NW_021345042.1:0-314 GCF_001605985.2 Dendrobium catenatum | reverse complement strand
CACGAAGGAGCCGCACGCAGGAGTCCTCGGTTTCGCCCGGTTGAGTCGCGCACGGGGAGGGATTTTCTGCCTGGTGGAGTCGCACGAAGGAGGGGATTTCGCCTTTGCTCTCTCGCTCGCTCTCTGTGTGTCGGGACGGGCGAAGGAACAGAACAGGGGAGCCGAATCAGGCTCCCCATTCATTTCGTTTACTTAGGGGCGCCTGCACAGAGCCGAACGACGCCCCCGTTCCATCCCATCTCGTCTGCCTGCTTCGATTCGTGAAACAAGGAGAAGAAAAATCTACTCGAGTAGATTTCTGCCCAATTGATTTG
>NW_021345041.1:0-540 GCF_001605985.2 Dendrobium catenatum | reverse complement strand
GTCAAACAATGTTATAATTTTAAGTCTGCGTCAAGGGGCAACTTAATAGAAAATCAAATAATGTTCGTGAACAAACAATGGCAAACATTAAAGAAAAAAAAAATTTTAGCCGTTATTTTTCTCTCAAAAACTCTAATATATATAAATAAGCATAAATCAGCATCAATCAACTTTTCAAGGCCACATTCACTTAAAGCATCATGTTTCTAGCCATCATCACTAGCCTTATCACAATTATTTCTAGCCACGAGACTAAAAGTGAGTGCTTACAAAAACCATCAAAAGACTTCTTAAGTTCTTATCATAAAGTTTAACACATGGTTTAAAATTGTGCAATAAGAGGCGCGCCTCATCGAAATGTTATCCTTTTAAGCCTCAAAGCCTACGCAATTAGATCGGGGATTGAGGCATACTCCTCAAGTTTACTAAGGCGTGCCTTGCCTCAGGTTTTAGAGGCGTCCGCCTCTTAAAATTAATGTATTACAATATTATTCATTTTGATATTTGATGTAGGCAAGGGGGGGTCAAATCAAATCCTAA
>NW_021345040.1:0-1009 GCF_001605985.2 Dendrobium catenatum | reverse complement strand
CATACTGTGGACAAATTCATTACTAATGGAGATTGGGGTGTCACGGTACTCCAAAAACACTTTGGCTTGGATCTAGTTCACATGATTACAAACATTAAAATCAGCAAAGTGGAGGAGAAGACAAGCTGGAACTGATCAATAAATTTTCTAGGAAGACTTTAGCAGCATTAGCATCAAAAGCTATGGAAGAAGATAGAAAAACAGAAGATGGCTGGAAGTGGATGGAAAAGGCAAAGATAAATCCTAGAGTTTATTTGTTTTGGTGGAGGCTGCGTAACAAAGCCATTCCTACCAATCAATTTTTAAGTTATAGGAGGCTAATGGGGCATGATAATTGTACAAGAGGATGCAACAGTGTGGAAGATGGAGGTCATTTAGCAGCAGGTTGCGGTAAACTCAAGGAGGTTCTTGAAATCCTTAACAGTTGGGGATTTTGGATTCCAAATATGAATTCTCTAGAAGACTGTTGCAAATGGATGGATGGAAAATGCAAATGGATGGTGAATTTGTACTATAACACCGTATATTTATCTTTGAAGGCTAGGAACCTGTGGGTGCATGAGAACAAGCTCTCCAGTCCTTCTATAATAGCTTCTAATGCGGTTGATATTGCTGCAGTTATTAGGAATTCTTCTTGTATAAACTCAGGTATAGAGAATGCTAATCAACCGGGATGGTTGTTGAATTCTTGGTGTCCTCCTCCACCTGATTGGATCAAAGTGAACATAGATACGGATCTTTTCAAGTCTTATAAAGTTGGAATTGGAGAAGTTTTTAGAGACTGTCAGGGGAGATTCTTAATGGCATTTGGTAGTTCTTACATTCACTGGGATGCTGCGGAACTAGAGTTACAAGCTATTCTTTCGATCAGATCGGAGCTCAGAAATTAGATGTTTTATTATAAAGGCTTTACATTGAAGGAGATAACATAAATGTTATAAATTACGTAAAGAAGTCAATGGAAGATTGAGTAGAAGAGCTGAGAGGTATTTATTTTATAAAAGATTTT
>NW_021345039.1:0-288 GCF_001605985.2 Dendrobium catenatum | reverse complement strand
ATCTATTAAAATGTTTATAATTGTCCCTAATTAATCTTATAATCAATGAGAATTGAAACCCTCTTAAATTGACTTCTAGATTAGTCTTAATTTAGTCTTTAGGTAGAATCAAAGGTTAACAAGCTTTATTAATTCAAAAAAAAACATTAAAAATCCAAAAAGGGGCTTTAAACACTTGATGATCTGTCCTTAGGTCATTTATGATCTTTGGAACTGATCTCAAGGAATTTGGGACTCATTTGGGTTCAAATCCTTAAGCAGCTCCTTTAGTTGTAATAATTTGGTAAT
>NW_021345038.1:0-285 GCF_001605985.2 Dendrobium catenatum | reverse complement strand
GAGTGGATCATTGACGGCCGCCCACCCGCTCCTCCAAATCCGACTTCTTTCCTGGCGACGAGTCCTCTCAATATCACTTGTCTATTAGTGGCATCGCTAAGTCTACTTACGATTCTCCTCCGCTAGCCACCACTTTCAAAACGAGTGACGGACCTCAAGGTGAATGACCTAAATTTTAAATTTGGGGCTTTGTTATCATTAGCTATTTGTATTACTTAAATGTTTAGTTGTTATTTTGCAAGTTACCATAAACTCTACATGTGATCTATTGCCTTTCCTAAATCT
>NW_021345037.1:0-258 GCF_001605985.2 Dendrobium catenatum | reverse complement strand
AAAAATTCTATAAAGGTATATCTTTTTAGATCCCTTTAGAAAGTGAGCTTTGCTCATCATAATATTCATCCCTCTATAAGGTCTTTAGTAAAGTTTTCAAGAGATAAGTGACTTCTCGAGGAAAAATTATTAGGTCCTCCCACCTGACGTAGAACTACGTCCTCCCACCGCCAAAAAACTCGGTTTTTGCTCGGTATTTCTAGGTATTAATTGGTAATAAAGAGGAATATCATCATGTGAAGACCAATATTGAGTTAT
>NW_021345036.1:0-1210 GCF_001605985.2 Dendrobium catenatum | reverse complement strand
GCAGCCCTACCAACCATGGTATCTCTGACCTTCATTACCTAATGACAACGATTCTTCTGACCTCCGTAGCCCACCAACTATGGTCCCTCCGACCTCCGTCGCTTATCAATTATGGTCCTTTTAACAACCATTGCCCGCTGACTACGATCCACTAGGATCTCTGTCGCTCCCCGACCCCAGACCACCGTCGCACGTCGACTACGGTCCCTCCCCAGCTCCGTCGCACGTCGACTACGATCCCTTTAGTAGTTTCCACGTAAAAATTTTGGTGTCTCTTATGAATATTGCACACATCTCTCTTTATTTGTATGTGCACACTGGATCTTTGTTCAAAACTAAGACATTAATCTCTTTATCTCTCTATCACCTCAAATGTTCTAGTCCGTAACAATTAGAATTTTTTATGTGGAAAGTCAAAGAAGAAGAAAAAATATGAGGCCTCACCTGATCACATTAATGCACTATATAAATATAAGTATAATAATATACTCTAATTCCCATTTTCAGGCTTACACAAGTCACAATAATATGATAGGTTGTTGATAGCTAAGAAATAATAGTCGAATGATAGAATTCAAATAATGGAGACAACAATTGTTGATTATAACATTGATAGTACTCGCTAGAAAATGTAATAGAGTTCTTTTAGCTTTCTCAGCTTTTATACCTCGTATAGAAAACAAGACCCTGTTTATAGCATTTAGGAGGGTCAATTTGATAAATTAAGCTAGAATTAAAACATTTTATCAAATGATCTATATCAGCCCCTTTATTCATAAATCATTTATTTATCATTTGAGTATCTTAATTATATTAGGGTCAAATGATCTTGGGCTCATTCGATTTATCTTGTTGAATTGCTCAATTTAATTATAAGCATATATTTTAAGATTATTTGGTCATTTAATTAATATGTAATAATTTTTAAATATATTTCAAATGCTTGTTTTGGGCTCTTTTGGATCTGAATTAGATCATGTGTGGTGTTGATGGATTCTTCTCTTCCTGGCATTCAATTGAATATAAGTTTGCTAAAATTTGAGTACGAATTGTCTTGAATTTAATTCCACAAGTTTTCAATTCAAATATGTTGCATCGAGATTAGTGTTGATTAAGTGATTTTTTTCACGATATATCTATAAAAAATAACAATTACTTAAAGTTTTTTTCTAGAGATGCATCAATATTGACTCGAGAGTAGTACAAGATA
>NW_021345035.1:0-323 GCF_001605985.2 Dendrobium catenatum | reverse complement strand
AATCCTAGAGCTAGGAGGAACCTAAGACGAAGTGTAAGTGCATCATATGAAAGAAGAAGATAAGGGTAATACAAGTAACTATCAAACTTGATTAGTGAACAACTAGGATATAACTGCTCACTAGTTATTCCCCACTAATTCAATCCAAATACATATAATCTCTATTTAAATTTTCAATCAAAAGCTTACAGCATTCAAATGATTTAAAAAATATAAATTAAACTTAAAATTTAAAAATAATAACTTAAAATATACCATTTGGAATTTTTTTTTAATATCATTAAAATGATTTTTTAAAAAAACTTTGAAAATTCTCTCATTAT
>NW_021345034.1:0-310 GCF_001605985.2 Dendrobium catenatum | reverse complement strand
CACCTACACCGTCGATAACACCACTTTTTACTCCTTTATTTGTGGCCGCCCTGTTGAAATAATTAGAGCTGACATCGCCCAACATATTAGGCTGTCCACTGAAGAACCTATGGTTTGCTCGTTTCTTACCGATGATTTTGATTGGAGCGATGTAAATAGAGTCCTTAGGAATACTGTTTTTCATCAACACCAGCCTCTAGTCCAATCTTTAACCCGAAATGCCCGTATCATTCAACATGTTCTTCGAACCTCTATCATACCCAAAGGTGGCGACCGCATCAATCTGACCCCTACCTTGTCAGTCACTACC
>NW_021345033.1:0-258 GCF_001605985.2 Dendrobium catenatum | reverse complement strand
GTGATTTATCTATTATAAAAAAAAATAATAAAATTTAATTATTATCAATTTCAGGTTTTCTTCATTTTCTCCACTAGAATAATTGCAGTAAGTTGTTGGGTGCATTTAGCATCTTATAACGTCAAATTGCATCAATTATTAGTCATTAGAAAAAACCTAATTGTCAATTAGGATAATTAAACATCAAGAAATAATTCATTAAGTCAATTTTTGTCTAAAAGACAGATTGATCCGAAACTCCAGTGTTGCTACAAAAGG
>NW_021345032.1:0-660 GCF_001605985.2 Dendrobium catenatum | reverse complement strand
ATTTAAACTTTTTTGACACATCGTCCCAGTCAATATTCCCATCATCCTGGACGATCAATTCAAATCACTTTTTAAAATCATCTACTGGCTGTTCTGACTTTTATACTCTTTATCGTCCTAGATGATGCATTATCGGCCTGGCCGATATGATCGTCTTTCTGCTTCAATCATCTGTGATTGTCCTGGATGATTCTCTTTTGGCCTAGACAATTTAATTCTCTCTTTGCTCAATTTATGGAAAATCAACCTAGACAATTTGCCTGTTCAGCCTGGCTGATACACGTGACAATATGTTTTAAAACACTTTAAACTCGGCCTGTATTATCAATTATTGATGATTGGCCCGGATGTCCACCTGTTCGTCCTGGGTGATATACGTGGCAATGTTTTAAACTTTTCTAAATTCGGTCGGTATGATCCACTATTAGGCATCGTTCTGGATAATCCACCTAATCAGCTAGGATGATCTGCTTTTTCAACGTCATCTGACTTGTCTCCTCGGGATGATCGCTTGAGTCTTATCGTCCCGGATGATAACTGATCGGCCTGGATGATACGACCACTTTTTTGAGTAATCATCCTGGACGTCAGTAATGTACCTAATCGGCCTGGATGATTCTGTGTTTGTCTTGGATGATCGGGCCAATTCTTTAAATTTAG
>NW_021345031.1:0-803 GCF_001605985.2 Dendrobium catenatum | reverse complement strand
AAGTAAACCAAACCCAAACTCAAAAAAGAATTACAAGAGAAAAATGAGCTGAGAGCAAAAACTGGAAGAACCAAAAATCAAAATGAGTCTCAGTAGGGCTCAGGAGCATCAAGAACTGGCGCAAGGCAACCAAGAAATCACAGCCGGAGCAGCTCATTGCCTATACTTCGATTTCTGCAAAATTAAATCTAGGATCATCTAAACTTCGATTTCTGCAAAATTATAGTCAAACTTAATGTCTCAAAAAGATAAACCCAACAACATCAAATTCGACTCAATCCAAGCCCAAATGGGTCCAAATCAAAAACTCAAATCATTTTTGGAGGGTTCAAAGCATGATTTGGATTACCAAACGAATTTCAAACGTGACATGCTTATAGTGAAATCGAGCGGCTTGACGAGACGAATCCAACGAATCTAAGATTGCCAAATTTGACATCATTTAGACATTCAAATGATCAATAAACGGTCCACGATCAAAGGGATCAATATCGGCTGTTCATTTAACCACTCCCATCTTGACCTTGATCCTCCCCATATTTGGGAGCTTACTTGCCGCCGACCACCGCCGGAGTTCTTCCCGAGGACTTCCCATTCGTGGACCACCGTCGAACTTCCGCCCGTTTGTCGACCACCGCCGGACTTCTTCCTGACAACCACCAAACTTCTGCCCGTTCGTCAACCACAACTGATGGTTTTTCCCGACCACCGTCGAACTTCCGCCCGTTCGTCAACCACCACCGAATTTCTTCCCAACCACTATCAGACATCCGCCTGTTCGTCAACCATCATCGGACTTCTGC
>NW_021345030.1:0-251 GCF_001605985.2 Dendrobium catenatum | reverse complement strand
TGAGCTCATTAATGCAAGTTGCCGACATTATTGTCCATGACGATATAAATATCGTCATGTACGGTTAGTACAAATTAAGCTCTTTAGCCCAGGATGATTTGGGACTATCAGAAGAAAATTGGTTACATCGTCCTAGCCGATCTAACGATCGGCCTGGACGATTAGTTTAAAATCGATTTAAATCAACCTAATCATCGCCCGAAATAGATACTGGCCGATGTAAATCATCTAGGACATCGTCCCGGCCGATC
>NW_021345029.1:0-405 GCF_001605985.2 Dendrobium catenatum | reverse complement strand
TTACTTGTAAAGTTAATAATTGTATTACCAATGAAAATTGGAATATTGCTTTTCTTACTAATAGTGTGCTGGATTTTATTATTCCTTTAATTCTCAATATCCCCATTCATTTGGATAATGAGGATTCCATTTTATTTATTCTTTCTAATGATGGTAAATTTTCCATTAAATAGGTTTGGAAATCCATTAGGCAAAGGCTTCCTCATGATTATATCTATTTATCTTTCAGGCATGCTAGTATTCCTCCCTCTTACTCTTTTCTCATATGGAGAATTTTACATAATTATTTAACTTTGGACTCTACTTTAATTTGTAATGGTTTTTATATTACCTCTAAATGTCAATATTGTTATCATATTGAGATTATGAATCATGTGTTCATTTAGGGTCCGATTTCCATGAAAG
>NW_021345028.1:0-769 GCF_001605985.2 Dendrobium catenatum | reverse complement strand
GTCTTTTCATCAATCAGTACTCACCAACTGTGGAGCATATCTGGCTAAAGTAGTAAACTCTGCCTCGTACTGCAGAACTGTCTTGCTCCCCTCAACCAATCTCAGAAAAGTCTCATGCATTTGTTGTCTTGCAGAAGGGGATACAAACCAAGAACTAAATACTTCAGAAAATTCTTCCCATGTAATCAGAGAGTTCAGTTTACCTTGAAATTTCTCCTCCTGCTGGCCCATCCACCAGCGCTCCGCTTCACCATCCAACAAAAAAACTGCTAACGGTACCTTTCTATCAGGAGGACATTGCATGCCATCAAATGTCTTTTCCGATCTCCTCAACCAATCCTCAGTTGCTCTGGGCTCAACAGTGTCCTCAAACCTTGGAGGCTTCAATCTCAGAAACATTTGTAGATGTTTATCTACATCTTCAGATCTAACAGCAGAAACTCTATTCTGCGTCTCGCTCATCATCTGAGCAACTAACGTAGTAAACTGTGAAACTGTATCTGAACCAACCACTGGGGCAGAACTATTCACAGGAGCTGCCTGACTGGCACTCTGCCCATCAGTCATATCTGGGTCTGGCAGATCCATATCACACAGAATACAACTATGCACACAAAACAAAATAATAAAAATCCAAACAAACCGGAACTACCCTAACAGACTTACAGATCAAGTCCTATAGCTCTGTCTTACAATCCCATATTCCAAAACTATGCTCTGATACCACTCTAATTGTCACGACCCAACCCGACCGGAATGAATCCCATCG
>NW_021345027.1:0-789 GCF_001605985.2 Dendrobium catenatum | reverse complement strand
AGCAAGGCAACTGGAATGGAGTTCGATCAGAATATCAAACAAATCCTTTCACTATTGATTTCTGGGGCATCACAATGGATGGGGTAGCTTCAATGGACTTAATTTTTTATTGTTTTTAAGAATTTCGGAGGAAAATTTTTTGACAAAAAAATCTGTCGGAACTATTTTCTGGCGTCCTTTTTATGCTAGAAATTTTACCAATGCTCGTTTTACATGTGAGAATTTTTTTTCAAGAAATCCGGTAGAAAACTTTCAAATTTGTCGCCAAAAAATCTACCGATAATACATAATTTTCCTGTAATGATTGTTGGCTATTCTTCTAGGATTCTGCTCTCTAGTCGGTGGATTTGGCTTTGGTTGTTTGGTTGAAATCAAGGCTGTAATTTTTTCTTGGTTGGGATGGCTTCGATTTTCTATTATTTGGAGTGTGATAATGGTTGTGGGTTCAGCCTAATTAAGGTGGACCAAATAAAAGTTCGTCAACCATAGCATCGAGGTTAATCTAAGAATATATGATTATGAGTTATTCAAGCAGTCTTACTTTGTTCATTTCAAGTTGTGGCATGCGGTCCTAGTATTCTGATGCGGAGCACAATAGCCCAGGAAGGATGGCAGAACACTTTACCTGGCTAACAAACTCAGACCGTCTCCACTATCCCATTTTGCTTCTTTAGTGGCATTTTACTTTTTGCTGCAACTGGCAGGGGCGGATCCATCTCAGGGTGGACAAAATTTTAATTAATTAAATAACAATAATAATAATAAAATAAAAATATAATAATAATAATA
>NW_021345026.1:0-308 GCF_001605985.2 Dendrobium catenatum | reverse complement strand
ATAGAGGACCGATCGTCCTGGACTATTCCTTACTTCGACTGGACAAAAATTTTCCAGAGGACCAATCGCCACGGACGATAATTTAATTTCGTCTGGACAAAAATTTTCCAGAGACCCGATCGTCCTGGACGATTATTAATTTCGTCTGTACGACATTTTTGCAGAGGACCAGTCGCCACGGACGATAATATAAATTCGTCTGGACGAAAACTTTCCAGTGAACCAATCATCCTGTATGATAATTTATTAAGTCCTGGACGAATAGGACTTAGGAAAATTTTTCGAGCAAGTTCCTATTCGTTCCATAT
>NW_021345025.1:0-806 GCF_001605985.2 Dendrobium catenatum | reverse complement strand
AAAATTTTAAAAGTTGGTGGCACAAAGCCTTTTGGATGAGGAACTGAATCATATTCTTCGGGGTAGGGTCTACCCTTTGGAATAGATGCGATTCCTTGCGAAAAGGCTAAGGCCTCCCTTACCTGGTCCTCAATCAGTTGCTTAATATCCTTCTGAGGCAGAGTTGAAGGGACAGGAGGAACTGTAGGTGCTGCTGGAGATGCCTCTGGTAGGCAAGGAGGGATCACTAGTGTTGACTCAGGAGGCTTGGGACTAGACTCTGTCTTTCTAACCCTTTCCATAATCTCTCGAGCCATTTTTTGAATCTTAAGTGAATCCTGCTCTGACTTGTCAAATCTTTCTTGCATTTCTTTCACTTGTGACATCATAGTTGTCAACTGATTCTCCAAATCTTTAATATGCTCCTCACCCTTAGTCCTTACGGACTCATCTGAATCGGAATCAGCAACATGTGGATCATCATCTCTAGCAAGCCGGCGTCTTCCAAGTTCGGCCTCCTTGTTGTAACCTCTAGTTTCGACCATGGAGACGCTACCAACACAATCATCTTCCTCTCCAAGGAGGTCATCCAGGTCTGGGTCAAAAGAAGCCATTCCCTCTTTATTTAACAGAATATTTCTTATTTCTTGAACTACATCCTCAACCGTTCTATCCCCAATTGACTTAGGATCGAGGGGAAAATATCCTTTATACTCAGCCATATAAAATAATTCTTCAGAATCCAGGAGGGCAATGATTTCTGTAATTTTTGGGTTAGGATCTGATTGAAACTCTGTAACTAGCTCTTCTTCTATTTCAAGATCTAG
>NW_021345024.1:0-893 GCF_001605985.2 Dendrobium catenatum | reverse complement strand
CTTGGGGTCTGACTTGGTCAATTTGACCAAGTCAACCTCTTTGACTAGGAGTCTGGGCAAAATCGAGGTCAACATACGGTTAGAGAGTCGACTTTGGCTTTGATGTTGAGTAGGTATTGAGTCATGGATTTATATTTCATTGATAGGTAATGTAGTTAATGCTTTAGCTGTATAATTCTTGATCGAGTACTGGACTGAAGGCATCGATCAAGAGTTGTTCAGATCTCGGCGCAAGTTTCAACGTTAACTGAGAGAACACATGGAATAATGGTGGAGGAGATGACTGAATAACATGTTGCGGCAAGATTTTGATCCAGTATAAGCCACTTGAAGTAGTTAGGATTTGAAACAGACTGACCTTTGTCGTTAGTCATTGATCTTGGCAGGGAGGTGATGGATCCATCCAAGAACCATTCATACCCATTGGCGCGTAATAGTTTGAAAACTTGAGACCGTAAGAGATGATGATTATCAACGGTGAGAGGTTGTGTGACGACGTTCTTGATATTACTCATCAAGAACTTAAGCGAAGAGGGAATCAGAGAAGGTGTGATGACCGGAGCTATACCGTCATTATTTGTTTGAGATAAATAAGACATTTTCGTGGAGTAAGAGTGATCCATGAGAGATAGAACGAAAGAAAAAGAAAATTTTGGGTGAAGAAGAGGATCACTACTTTGATACCATGTTGATAGTCATAACAATGAAAAAGATAAATAAGGAAGACAGAACATTAAGCAGAAGAAGTTGTATTCTCGTTATATTAGTGACTATATATAGGAGAAGATTACAACTGTAAGTTAAAGCTGATGTGGCAAGGACAGAGCCATGTGTACAAGAAGGTACAAGACGTTCTTGCTAACATTAGCTAACAGAACAATATGAGCACTTAT
>NW_021345023.1:0-278 GCF_001605985.2 Dendrobium catenatum | reverse complement strand
AGTTGGAAGAATCAATGCTGACATGTTTGTTTGGTCGGCAGGGCCATAATCGACGAACAATGTAGGTTCGAAGGACCTTAGTTGGGCGACGGTGATCGGAAGGACCATACTTGAGCAACAGAGGTGTGAAAGGCGGTAGTCGAAGTAAACGGTGTCCAAGTATATCATAGTCGGTTGGTGACGATGGTCAGAGTAGACTATAGTCGGAGGACGACGATGATCAAAGTGGACCATAGTCAGCAAGTAATAGAGGTCGAAAGGACCGTAGTCAGGCGACG
>NW_021345022.1:0-669 GCF_001605985.2 Dendrobium catenatum | reverse complement strand
TCGATAGGCTTACGATCCATAATAAAAAAAGTAACAATAAAAAGGAGTGGGGTAATATTGATCCTATCACCATCTTTAGGAATAATTAAAGATCAAAGAATGTGATGGATGATTCGAGCATTTTTGGTCATTCCTGAAACTCTAGCAATATGATATGTTAGGTCACTTTCTCTAATCACCCTACTGACTTCATACCATTTGAAGGTGTTCTCATTCATAAGGGTGTGGGCTCTAAATCCTTCAGTACTTAAGTTTAGAAAGGCACCTATGTCGTGCTTAGTGATTTCAACTTTTTGTTTGAAAACAAAAGAACTTATACAGGAGTGGTCGGAATTGAAACTCATATTGGCTAGGAAATAGAGAAAGGTTTGTTTGTTGTAGAGGTGGACGAGAGAAAGAATGAATCCAAACTGGGTGGAAGCTAAAAGGTGAATTACCTTGAAGTTTATCTTGCTTTGAATCAGAATGCGAGAAGGTGTGATTTTGGCAGATGCAAAACGAGGAAAGGATTCCTCATTTGCTTTTGAAAGGAAGTTTTCAGAAGCATTCCTGTGCGGTTTCTTTGCTAACACATTTTGTCTCTTGGCAGATGAGGCCATTGTTGATTTGGAAGTCGAAAGGGATTGAAAGACATGTTTGGAGATGTGATTGTTGAGTTGGAAAGCCTTC
>NW_021345021.1:0-318 GCF_001605985.2 Dendrobium catenatum | reverse complement strand
GTTCGAAAAAAAAATGGTCAAATTCAGATTTGTGTCGACTATAGGGATCTGAATAAGGCATGTCCTAAAGATGAGTTCCCCCTACCAATACTAGAACTTATGGTGGTCATTTGCATCCCACATGCTATTTTCTCTTTTATGGATGGCTCAGTAGGTTATAACCAAATCAAGATGACCCCAGAGATGAGAGAAATACTGCGTTTAGAACCCCTATAGGAATATTTTATTACAAGGTGATGCCATTTGGCTTAAAGAACGCTGGAGCAACCTACCAGCGGGCCATGACTCACATCTTTGACGACTTAATCCACAATCAAG
>NW_021345020.1:0-1006 GCF_001605985.2 Dendrobium catenatum | reverse complement strand
CTAGGGTCATCAATGACTTTGTTGACCCCTATACATCCAACCATGAGAGAAATGACCCAAACTGGTCAATAAAGCAATACGCGCCCTGATGCAACACATCACTTGAAGGGTCAAACGACCTCTGATTGTCAAATGGATGGAGTTAATGCAATCAGGATGTTGAATTCTACTAGGTCGAGGCCCCTCACAGTCGAACCGGATGAGATCGGACAAAAGGGATAATTGTCCCCCGAAATTAAAACGTGACGCTATTCAAACACTGTCGGATCAACAAACGGATAACGTCATTACGTCTGAAACATCCCTAACATTAAGAATATACATTTTATTTAATTAATTTGGGTCGTCTGAAGAGGTGGCACGAATCCCAAGGGATTTAAATACAATAATATGCATTATGAGGGAAATGAGGTCTCGACGATTCTCAAACGAAGTTAGATCGCAAAATGGACTATGCCGTTGTGACCGGGACATCTACAATACCCTAAATTTACTATGAATTTGTCCAATTTTGATATTTGAAGAAATCGATACATGAAAAGGGCAATCGGCACATAAAATGAGGTGATTTTATGTTGCTATCATTTTAAAATTGTAATAATATTAACACTGATAAATCAGTGATATTAATATAATTAATTGAAATTAAAAAAAATGAAAGTCAATAGGATCCAAATAATAATTAAATGTTATTGCTATATAAAGTCAATTAAAAAAAAGATAAAATCAAAGGGCAAGAAAACAGGTCTTATTACAACAAAGAAAATTCACTAACAAAGGCATAAAGCCTACGAGAAACCCGATCCTCGGTCAACACTCTGCCGAGTTGATAGGGTTCAATCAACAAAAGGAAAATGACCCCATGCACACCCCGATGATGGCCGTGTTGAATAGAAAATCTCAACCAGAGGAGTTTACAAATATTTTTTAAATGCCATTCCAAATAGCTAAAAGTCCAAAAAAATCTCAAAATCCCAAAAATCCAAAAAAAAAAAAAAAATTGAAA
>NW_021345019.1:0-296 GCF_001605985.2 Dendrobium catenatum | reverse complement strand
ATTGGAAAATGTGATTATAAGCAAATTCAATCAGTGGTATGTGTGTCTCCCATTTGCCACAAAAATAAAGTACACATAATCTGAGTAAATCCTTTAAGGTCTGAATAGTCCTTTCTAATTGACCATCTATTTGAGGTTAGAAGGCTGTACTGAAAGTAAGTCTAGTGTCCATTGCCTCTTGAACCTTCCTCCACAATCTAGAGGTGAATCTCCCATTCCTATCCGATACTATCGATCTTGGTAGACTTTGAAGTCTAATAATCTCATTAACATACACACTTGCCAACTCCTCAACA
>NW_021345018.1:0-411 GCF_001605985.2 Dendrobium catenatum | reverse complement strand
TTAGAAGAGATATGATAAATAATCACTTAATAAAAAGGAATCACAATATAATATTTAAATATTTAACAAAATAATTCATCATGTCAATTCATCCATCCAAAATATCTTATTAAGTCATCAAGAAAATTTATCAAAAATGTATAAAAATCTATTGAATCACAGAATTGAGATTTTCAGTCTTCCACATCTACAGTGATACTCTTGAGTGAGAGCCTTTAAATTGAGGATCAGAATCCTAACTAGTTATCTTTTAGTGTATTTATTTAATTTTAGACTTTCATATATATATATAAAAGCCGATATTAAAAAAAATTTCCAATAGCATATATCTATATAAGAGCAAAAAGTGATTCAAATAAATAAAAATTAAATTTTTTTTATGATTTGAAAATTTCTTAACAATATCGTGTG
>NW_021345017.1:0-215 GCF_001605985.2 Dendrobium catenatum | reverse complement strand
ATATGATGAATCTAGAATTTGACTAAAATTAGAAGAGTGTGCAATACATACAAAAAAATAGGATGTGAAATCATTGAAATTTTATAATATATTTCTTTCTCATCAAATCAAATACTTAAATTCCATTTTAGATTATATTTCTTTTTTAGCAAATGAAATAACCCATAAATAAAATTAGTTATAAAAAAATATAATAATTTATTTATAAAAGGAAA
>NW_021345016.1:0-209 GCF_001605985.2 Dendrobium catenatum | reverse complement strand
TTTTCTAATAAAAAATAGTCAATCCGGGTTGTGCTATATCCATTTTTATAAGTGATGAAATGCTTATTCCTTTTCTTAAATAAGGTATTAGCAATCAAAAAATCATAAGCTAAAAAAAATTCATTATAGTCTTACCACCTTCATTCGTCGTTTCAAATCCATGGCCACCATAAATGGTTTTAAAATCATTTACCTCTCTACCAACATGT
>NW_021345015.1:0-321 GCF_001605985.2 Dendrobium catenatum | reverse complement strand
AGGGTTGCTAACTTTCGAGATCAGTACAATAAGTGTCTCCTTCTAGGATTTGTTCATGTCAGCAGTAAGAAAAAAATGATGCGTTGAATTCCAGAGATCAGACTGGACAATCTTCCAGTAACTCTTGATAAAAGAATATGTTATTCCATCACTTCCAGGAGCTATGAAGCCTCCTATTTGCTCAACAGCCAATTCCACTTCTTTTAAAGAAAATTCTTTACTCATCAGGTTGAAATCTTCTTCAAAAATTATATTCCAAGGATCTGGCCATCCTACCAGACAGCAGTTCCTTTGGCGCCATTTATGTTTAAAGAAATCCAG
>NW_021345014.1:0-251 GCF_001605985.2 Dendrobium catenatum | reverse complement strand
TAATTTAAATTCAATTGCATATATATATATATATATAACTGCTTGGGATGATTTTTATATAAACTGCTTAGGATAACCCTGCAGGTGGCCTAAATTTTTCTTTTCTTTCTGTGAAATGTAATGTAAATATAAATGTATTTGAAAATTATCATAAATGTGAAAATGATTTTGAAAGTGGGATATTACATCCAATTTGGAATCCAAAGAAAGGAGGATATACCTTAAAGAATTATTCTCTTTTATTTGGAAAG
>NW_021345013.1:0-286 GCF_001605985.2 Dendrobium catenatum | reverse complement strand
AAGGTACATCCTCTTGCAAATGTCTAGTGAGAACATTAAAGCTATTCATAAGCACTAAAAAAATATAAGTGTCAATAAATAAATACATAAGAATTTTATGAACTTTTAAATCTCGATATAAATAGTCAAAAACTTTACTCGACTTGAACTGTTGTTAATATCATCATATTAAATAATTTATAAGATTTAAATTATTGATGAATTTGCTATTTATAGCCACAAGAAGGATGCATTCTCAAATGAGTCTAGTAGAGCTCGAGTCAAGCTTAACTCGAGCTCGGCTCGT
>NW_021345012.1:0-442 GCF_001605985.2 Dendrobium catenatum | reverse complement strand
GAATTACAAAGTAAAAAACTTTTATTTGAGCAAGGCATGAATCAAGAAATAACACTTAGGCGTGCAGGTAATACGAGATGAGGTTCGCATTATGAATCAATTTTAAGGATAATTATAATGTTCTCTATAATAATGATGTTCTGGAAATAATTTTGAAAGATAG
Source organism: Dendrobium catenatum (assembly GCF_001605985.2). Classification (NCBI taxonomy): domain Eukaryota; kingdom Viridiplantae; phylum Streptophyta; class Magnoliopsida; order Asparagales; family Orchidaceae; genus Dendrobium; species Dendrobium catenatum. The sequence goes on along the minus strand of NW_021345012.1, from coordinate 279 downwards.
TGTCAGCTCAAAACAAAAAGGTGGGGCATATGCTATATTAAAATCATTACAGACATTTGAGTTTTCTTTTTGTCAATATCTGATGAAACATGTTCTTGGTATCACTAATGAACTGTCACAAGCTTTGTAGAGAGGAGAACAAGATATTGTAAATGCTATGTTTTTTGTACGTATATATAAAAGATATGAGAGATAACAAGTGGATTGACTTCATTTTGTGAGCAACAGAAAATCGATGCTCTCATATTGATGATAATGGGTTTCTCGTGGTCGACTTCG
>NW_021345011.1:0-523 GCF_001605985.2 Dendrobium catenatum | reverse complement strand
AGATTAGGTGTCATTGACATTACTGCATAAAAAAAAATAAAAAACAAAAAACAAAACATAAATCTTCTTCTAAGGCTGCTCCTGATCATCACACACTAACCACACAAAAACTCTGAACATGACTGTTTATCATGCTGTACGATACACATATCGTACCGTACGATACATCTCAATATACATAATGTCCACCAACAAGCAGATTTTGGCTATGTTGATCGTACTGTACTACCTACATCGTACTGTACGATATGCATTATATAGCTTGTACACATTCAATCCATTTGCTCCGACATTATTGCCTATCGTATTGTACGATATATCCTCTTCATACGGTATGATCCACGTCAGCAACGAATTAGGACAAATTAAATCTGGTTGGTACGACATTACTGATTATCGTACGGTACGATACTTACCTTTCGTACTGTACGATACACATCAGCACAATGAATAAGTATGAGTTAAGCTGTTTGGTATGATATTTATTATGGAACGTACTGTACGATACACCTTTTCGTACAGT
>NW_021345010.1:0-518 GCF_001605985.2 Dendrobium catenatum | reverse complement strand
AATCTCTGATTTCAAAAGTAGCCGTTACTGTTCGTACGATACGATTCAACATCGTACAGTACGATCTTCATAAACAGACTTCATCCTGGTACGAAGATGTACGAATAGTTAAAAAATAATTTGTACTGTGCGATATAATATTGTACGGTATGATCCACAAAATACTATTCATACAGGACAATGGTCTGGACGACCAGATGTCGTCTCTGTTCATCGTATGGTACGATCACTATCGTACAGTACGATGAGACAAAAACCAAAAGATCGTCCAGGACGATATCCGGGACGATCAAACTTCGTCTCTATTCATCGTATGGTACGATCCGGTTCGTATAGTACAATATTCAAAATTTAATTAGGCATTAATTTCATGCACTAATCACGGGTTAATTTAAGTAAGTATTTAAAATAGATCATACAGTACGAAACTCTTCGTACAGTACGAACGGCACAAAATCACTTACTTAAACTAAACTACGGTTAGGGTTTTGGATCTGAACATATCGTACAGTATGAAT
>NW_021345009.1:0-433 GCF_001605985.2 Dendrobium catenatum | reverse complement strand
TGATGTTGTATGCTATGAATGCAGGAAGCTCGGACATATGAAAATGGATTATCCTACACTTCAAGATCACTCAAGCAAAGGAAAGGGTGAGGAGAAATCTAAGTACAGGAAGGGCAAAGGGATATTACAAAAGGCATTTTGGGCGGATTCTTCATCGGACTCATCGGAGACAGAACCAGAAGAAGAAACATCAAAGCTATGCTTGATGGCAGATGATAATACGGATCAAGATGAGGTGTGCTCTCACAAAAGGCCTCGTGAGAGCATGTGGTACTTGGACAGCGGATGCTCTCTACATATGACTGGTGATGCCAATCAATTTGTTGTTTAGGAGTCCAAGACTGGAGGCAAGGTTACTCTTGGAGACAACACCACCAGGAAGGTGGTAGGATCAGCTATAATCGGTAATTCCAAGAACCTTATGATTGAAAAT
>NW_021345008.1:0-241 GCF_001605985.2 Dendrobium catenatum | reverse complement strand
AAAAAAAATTTAAAAAAAAAAAAAAAACACACACACACAAAATAGCTCAAAGTTATTTTAAGTATTTAAAAAAATGATTAATTTTTAAAATAATTTTTTTAAAAAATTAAACCAAACAAATATATTTCTTTTTAATAAAAAAATATGAATAATCCCAATTAGGCCCTAAGAAAACACCAAAATGAAAGCTCTGGTAAACATATTAACAACAAATGAACAAATATTGACAGCTCCAACCTTC
>NW_021345007.1:0-1089 GCF_001605985.2 Dendrobium catenatum | reverse complement strand
GCAAATATTAATGTTGGATCAATACATACATGGTTAAAAGCATAAGATAATGTACTGCTAAGACGTAATTTGTAGATCTAAGAAAAAATGTTTGTATTATGCTTAAACGTGTTTTACTCATGCACTACAATCATCAAATGAACATAAAGCTGAATTTACAAACCTAATGGTCCATTAAACCCCGTTATAACTTGTATAAATAGTATCTTATAATATTGCTAATTAATCTGAGGCAGGGATGAGAGGAAAATATTAATGAACTTTCCATGCTTTTGCAAATGAAGAAATTTATTAAATGTACCACCGCTCGATGGTTAGAATATGTAAGTGAATTTGTTATGGGGAGATTCCTAGTCATCTGGTGATTTTTCATTATCATGAATTTTTATGTGAAACTTTCTTGACCTCTCTGTATTACCCAAAAGAAAAAAAAAATAGAGGACTTAAATCTCTTACATGTTATGCAATGCTGCTCATCAAATCCCTGAAATCTCGCCAAACTAGTGTGTAAATCTAACCAAATCATTGTTCATGCGGCGTCGTTGCAGTCGTCCTGCGTTTTCCTCGATCGCGCCTACTCAAAACATGGAAATTATTTTGATCCATTTTTAAAGGTCATTTTAGAGCCCTAACAATTCAAATATAAGTTTTCATCCAACATAAACCATTGACAATCCACTTCAATTTATAAAGTACTAGCAATTTGTATATTCAACTTGAGCTTGTTTACTACATGTTGCATTGCTCAAAAAATAAGAGCCCATGTTCATTTAAGTTCATTCTACTACTGAACAATGCATGTATGATTTTTTCATCTAAGATCAACCAATGACTATCCCATCGATTTAGAAGATAGTAGCACTCTTTTAAATTCATCTTGAGCTTGGTTTCCATATTGCTACGCATAACTCACAACTCATAAAAAATCCATTAATAAAATGGAGATCAACCAATGACTATCCCACCAAGAGTATTTAGAATATGCACATTAAGGTTGACTTAATAAAATTGAAAATTTTGTTTAACTAATATTATAAATTTCTTCTTCTAGGTCCAGACTTCTCAAATGAAGAAAATGATGATTAGAGA
>NW_021345006.1:0-2567 GCF_001605985.2 Dendrobium catenatum | reverse complement strand
CATGCAAATATAAAGAAGAAAACAAGGAAAACAGGGAAAGCAAGGATTAGAAAGCACATTTAATATTTAATAATGAAATAATTAAAATTTTACTAAAAATAAAGACGTACCATTCTTCGGGCTTGATCACTAGTTCTGTTGACTTTGTTTTTGAAACCTTTCCTTTTTGATAGCATATTATACTTTTCCAACATTTATCTCGAGGTATAAGAAAGGGGAAGAAGAAAAAGAGAAAGAGCGATAGAGGGAGAAAAAGAGTTCTTGTTTTCCTTTTACCACCCAAATAGTTTATTTTCCAATATTTATATTTTTACTTTGTTCCTTCTCCAAAACCCACTCACTTTCCACTTTCAAGACATACAATTATTCTTTTCCAATATACATTTTATTTTTCCACATTTATATTACTTGACTCTCAAAATTTATACAAACTCCACAATTCCAATTTTTTTTTTATATATACTTACACATATAACTTTACCTAAAACACTTTACTTTTACCTTTCTCACACAATACCTTTCCACCATACACTTTCACCTTTCAAAATGACATACATCCTTCTATTAACATAAGCACTTTCACAAAATGAACATTCTACCTATCACACTTGTACACTTCTCTCATCGCAAAATCATATTCTACACTTTTCATTATCAAAATACTTTTAAACATTTTAATATTCAATACACTTTTCAATACACAAATTTCACATACACACTTTTTCTTTCAAATCTTCACAATTCTCTCTTTTACACATCACCTTTCAAATTACTTATAGATTCTACTCTTCAACATTTATGAATCTTAATCTCTCAAAATCCAATATTTTCATTTCTTGAAGAAATATGCATATAACACTTATTGAACAAAAGTCAATATAGTATCTTATGCATATTTTAAACAATAAGCTATACATTTGGAGTAATGAACCAAATCAAACATTTAACTTCTTGTTCTTTATAAAAGATATAATGACATTCAATGTAACGTGAACTCAAGGGAAAGAAAAATTAACAATCCATACTATCATTTCATGAAAGCAATTTTTTTAATGGCATATAACTTCAACATCATACCTTAACAATTTTAAATTTTAGAGAACAAAGATTCATTTTCTTTCAAAAAAGGTTTCTGTACTTTAAATTTGATGAAGGAAATTAAGTAAAATTTATACATGCCGATTTATGGATTTCAACATTTATAATATATATATTCTACTTAACAAATCAAACCTTATGGGGAGTTATGCAGTAATGAAGCCTAAACAAATGAACTCAAGAAATTCTCTCAGATTTAGTAAAGACCGACCAAACTACGAACAAGAATTTTGCATCTCATTTATTTAGTTTAATTGAAAGAGAGATCCGTCGTTAGACTTCTAAAACTCCATATAATTTATAAAAAGGATAATGAATAGATATCTAAGAATAAAAAAAGATTAAGCAAATAAAATCATATCCTTTCATTCTTGCAAGAAACTTGGTCTGAGCAAAATGACAACTGATTTTGGAATTTTTAATTGAGAGAAAATAATTCGAATTCTCTTTTAAGCAATAATATCAACCCTCATCTATTCGTTTTCCATGAATGTGAACAAAAGAAAAGAAATGAGAAGAGGAAAGGATTTACCACCTACTGTTCTTGGCCGAGAGAGTAGGTGAACCTAGGGCTTTTGTTCGGTTTGAATTTGGTGGAGATGAATGTGAGGGATTCGGCCTTATCTTCGTGCGAATCTGAGATAGACGGATAGACAGGGCCTTTGTTCATCCTTATTGTGAATGAGAGAAAGATAAAACCAGGAGCAGAAGTTTCGAACTGCATAATGACCATGGACTCCTGTGCTTCATATGAGCCGATAGGGAGTTCGTTCGGACCATGCGAATGGGAAGAGGCGAACTGGGAGAAGGCCTTCGCCAACTACAGGGGAAGATCGAGCAGAGAAGGAGACGGAGCAGGGGTTTCTTCCACCTGGGCCTTGCGGCTTTCTTCCGAACAGTCAGAGAGATGGGGGCGTTCGGACCTGGGAGCAGACGGGCTGTGCGAACTGAGATGAGGTTGGAGTTCGGTTGTGTGTGTGAGAGAGTTTTCGAACTGCAGGCGTGAGGGGTTTTGGCTAGGGCTGAGGGAGTTCGGGATTGCAGAGAGGAGTCAATGGAATAATGCTGAACTGCCTTGGACTTTTTCTTGTTTGATTTTGTGAACTGCCGAGGAGATGGGAGGCGGGCTTGCTTCGTGTGAAGACAGACCAGGAGGGCTGTGCGAATGAGAGAAGTGACGGACTGAGAGGGTTCGGAACTGCTGATAGGGATAGAGAGTATTAGCTATCTTGTATTATGTACCGTTAGATTTATTATTTGTTATCTGTACCGTTCATTTGTATTACCTTTCCTCTATATATTTAGCTCCTGTAACCGTGCATAATTAATAAAGTCATTTTACTTCGCTCTTCTTCAACCTTTTCCTCTCGGTCATTAGAGAGTTCGTTTCAACATGTGAGAGGGAGGCTTCTGTCGTATGAACTGCAGAAGGGAGATCGTGAGGAGTTCGGACCTGGGGGGTTTTTTTT
>NW_021345005.1:0-224 GCF_001605985.2 Dendrobium catenatum | reverse complement strand
ACCGTGCCCCTTGGTTCCGGGCGGTCTCCTTGGTTCCTGTGGATGCCTCTTCGGTTCCTTGGCTTGGGATGTTTTTTAGGTATTTTAATGCTATGTGATGTTTAGAATTCCTATGGGAATTTATTAGGTGTCTCTTGGTATTCCTCTTTCATACCTATAAATATGTTGTAATGTTTAAAAAAAAGTTATGAAATGTGATTTTTGGAAAAGCTATAACCTGCGGG
>NW_021345004.1:0-521 GCF_001605985.2 Dendrobium catenatum | reverse complement strand
GTTAATATCAGTTAAATCAATCAATATCGTATCAATATAATCAATCAAATCATTGAATAAAGAAATTATCTTCGGTCAATAATATAAATTGGTATGGAATCATATAAAACCATCAAACCAATATATCATAAGAACGGTTGAATTCAAATCAATACAGTAAAAATATATTCTATATCATATGGTGAATGTATCACATGTCGTAGATCAATGTTCGGTGTATCAATGAATCAATGGTATCAATTAATCTATAGTATCAATGAATCAATAGTGTCCGTAATATCAATGAATCATATCCGTATCGATGAATTAATGCGAGAATAATATCCATTTCAGTATCTGTATTCAGTGACATATATAATATGCAATATCAATGAAATCGTACAGTACCAGTAAATCCATAAGTCTTTCAGTATATCCATTCGGTAATAAATCAATAAATCCATCAATATCAATAAATGAGTACGATAATCAATAAATCAATCAATAATCAATAGATCAATTCATATCAGGAAATCCATACA
>NW_021345003.1:0-230 GCF_001605985.2 Dendrobium catenatum | reverse complement strand
TAATAACTACCTCAAAGCATCTTGGAGTTCCTCTAGAAATTGGTAAAACTTCTGCGTATAACTATTTATCAGCTGTGGAGCATACGTAGAAAGAGCAATAAACTCAAGCTCGTACGACATCACCAACAACTCTTATGAATCAATATCAGAAAATAACTTCGTAGTTGTTGTTTTGATTAAAAAAAATATTTTAATATATATAGTTTTGAAAATATATTAATTTTCTTTGG
>NW_021345002.1:0-671 GCF_001605985.2 Dendrobium catenatum | reverse complement strand
AAAAACGAAACGGTCCCTCCGTAACCAATCATCCATAAGACTTCTCAAGAAAAAAATCCACTTCTACAATTGAATCTCTATCGAATTGAAATATCAGAATAGCTTCTAGAGTAATGATTGGTCAGGTCCACTCACTTTTTCTTTCTGGTTTGATAGGAACAATGGCGAAGTAGGAAGACTTTGGTTTGGCGATTCATAATTCATAATAGGGGTTGTTGGATATTGATGTCTCAGGACAAAAAAATGGAAGAATGAGACATGAAGAGGATGACTATGTCACTACGGGGAAGACTCCTCCTAATCAGAGCAATTCAGAATTCTCAGAATGATGAAATGTTCAATCTGAAAACTAGAACTCATAAGAATAAGAACTCATTCTAAGTGGTCGGAAACTAGCAGCAGAATCGTCAAACGGGACATCAAAAGTCAAGTGGGAAGTTTCTTGTTGGTTGAGGTTCCTCACCTCACTCTCGTATAGGTCAACTTTTTCTTCGCCACTAGGGGCAACGAAGTCCTTGGTAATTAGCAAGGGGGGAAGGCAGATCTCCACTCATTCATGAAGTGCCCGCGGTGAGACGCGACCCACAACAAACGAGGGGGGTGGGGGGAGACCGAAGAAAGAAGAAGAGTCTTTTTTGCTACACCGGGATCAGCAGCTTCCAGTGAAGACA
>NW_021345001.1:0-200 GCF_001605985.2 Dendrobium catenatum | reverse complement strand
GGACAATTCAGTATGTCCTTCGCACCTCCATTATTCCTAAAGCCAGGGACCGAGTCCACATCACTCCTTTGCTTTCTCTAACTACCTTTTTGATCATGGCCCGGAGTGATTTTAATGCTACTGACTTGATTTTTTGATACATTGATCATTTAATAACTATTCGTGATCCAGGCCATAGGAGGAAACCCAACTTTGCTTTA
>NW_021345000.1:0-327 GCF_001605985.2 Dendrobium catenatum | reverse complement strand
TCAAATTAGGGCACTGACTTTTCAGATGTCCAGATTTTCTACATCCAAAGCAAATTATATTTGATGAAATTTGAACATTCTTACCATTTTTACCTTTATTCCACTTTTATTGATGCTTATGCTTGTGCATTAGTAGACTTTTCCATTTGCTTGTTAAGTCATTGCTTTCCTCACTAACTAAGCCACTTATCTCCATGTCTTCCGCTTTTAGCATTATTATTTCACCTGCATCCAAAAGTCTTTGACCCAAACATTGCTCATAAGAAATGAGTGAGCCAATCAAATTATCAATAGAATATTCATTCAAATTTTTTGATTTATAAATAG
>NW_021344999.1:0-215 GCF_001605985.2 Dendrobium catenatum | reverse complement strand
TTTACCACCATTTTTCCCTCAATTGAGACTAAACTATCTAAAATTTATTTATCCTTAATCGAGAGTTCTCTCTTATGTGTTAAGAGGGGTAATTAACTATGAGTGATTGCACTCATGGGAAGTAAGGATCCCATGTCTAATTAAAACCTGACACTATCCTCAAGAAAAATTTGGTTAATTACAAACTGACTTAAGTGAAATGGAATCCTATAGCT
>NW_021344998.1:0-223 GCF_001605985.2 Dendrobium catenatum | reverse complement strand
GAGTATAAAACATTTTATAGTCCTTAGAAGAGCCTAACGGATTCCACGCGAAAATAAAATCGACATGCAAGAAAAAAACCTCAAAAAAGCAGGTATTTCTACTACACAATCAGGAAAGCACATCAATATAAATCCCAAAATAAATCATCTAAATGACTATAGGCAAACTGCCCTTATTACAACCAGAATTTACAGAAAATAAAGTGGCCGGGAACCACTGCCA
>NW_021344997.1:0-258 GCF_001605985.2 Dendrobium catenatum | reverse complement strand
CCCCAAATAAATATTTAAAATCTCAAAGGTACAAAAAAGCCTATCCAAAATGTCCCTGCAAGACAGGAGGCATTTTTAAATATTCATTTGGGTCAACGTCGTGCTATACACCGAGATCCCCAAATGAATATTTAAAATCTTATATTCCAAATCCATTCTATTCTGAAATGTCCCTGGGAGACAGGGGGCATTTTAAATATTTATTCGGGTCGACATCGCGTTGCATGCCGAAATCCCCGAATAAATATTTAAAATTAT
>NW_021344996.1:0-252 GCF_001605985.2 Dendrobium catenatum | reverse complement strand
CTTCTTTCCTATTCTGAAGTTAGTTGTTTTCTTTAACATATTTTGTTCTCAAAGTAATGTCTTAAATTTATAAAAGTTAGATTTGTTTCTCTTTATTGTTCTCTTTTGTGCTTTGCTTTAATTTGCCTACATCACTCTAGCTTTCGAAAGATCACATGCATATACTTTGAAAAACAAGTATATTGTTTTCTTTAGCATAAAAGAATATTTGAATCGATAATTTTAAATATTTATTCGGGGATCTCGGCATGT
>NW_021344995.1:0-252 GCF_001605985.2 Dendrobium catenatum | reverse complement strand
TGTGTGGAGAGGGCAAAGGCAATGTGACCACAAAAATTTTGAATAAGCGGTGCACATGTGATTCAACATTACTATGACTGAAAGTTTATATTTGAGGTAAAAAATAAAATATATTCTAACTTGGTTTTATGCAAGAATGATAAATAGTTCAATTATAATACAACCCAACAACGAGGACAACATATCTTTTGCTTCTACAACTTGATTTTGAATTTCAAATAATTTCACAATTTTATCTATTTCTTGGTAGCC
>NW_021344994.1:0-206 GCF_001605985.2 Dendrobium catenatum | reverse complement strand
AAAGCTTGAAAAGATTCATCATATGGAAGGTCAAATTTAAAGAACAATGTGAAAAAAAAAAACAAAACACATAAAACAAAAAAAAAAATAAAATAAAGCAAACTAAAAACAACACAAAGTGAGCACAAAAACTAGCACAAAAATAAAATAAAAGACACAAAAACTAAATATTTCAAGCAAGTGATAAAGCAGCGAGTTTAAACAAT
>NW_021344993.1:0-409 GCF_001605985.2 Dendrobium catenatum | reverse complement strand
ATTGCAGCGCAGTGCGTCCGACGGTGTTGCGGAGAGTTTACTTGGAGAGTAATGAGAGGCTTAGTGGTGGTAGCTTTGGAGTGGATGGATTGATGGCAAATTATTGCATCAGGTCACCTGACAGAGAGATGCGTTCGGTCTCTCTCTGTCTACAGTAATCTGTGCTTACTGTAGCACTGCTACAGTAAAGCGCAGGTTACTGTAGCTAGAGAGAGACCGAACGCATCTCTGCGTTCGGTCACCTGACACAATAAGATGAATAGCCATAAAGAGGAAGGAGAAGAAAAGAAGCGAACTTAGTCAAAAGAAGGCAAAGATATAGACATGGAGAGAGATATAAAGAGGTAATGAAGATGTTTAGAAGCCCTCTTAAGGAATGTTAGAGAAAAAAAGGGGAAAAAGGAAATGT
>NW_021344992.1:0-228 GCF_001605985.2 Dendrobium catenatum | reverse complement strand
AAATAGGAGCACCTAAATATTTAAAAGGTAAAGTTTGATGGACAAAATGAGTAATAGAAGAAATTCTATTAATCTTAGCTAAAGTAAAATGTTTAGAAGTAAAGAAAAAACTTTTCTGGTCATTAATAATTAAACCACTTTCCAAAAAGAAATTATTAAGAAAACCTTTAATTTTCTTAATATGGTTTAAACCCCCATTACAAAATATCATGAAATCATCCGCAAAAC
>NW_021344991.1:0-205 GCF_001605985.2 Dendrobium catenatum | reverse complement strand
ATTGCAACAACTTCAAACAAATTGCTAGACATGAAAGTAATGAGTTGATTCAACTATCAACTATTAGTTAAAGAAAAAAAGGTTAATAGATTAGAAGATAACTAAAATAATGGAAGTAATACTTGAAACCTAAATTCCTTAGAATAAAAAATAGTGCAATTTCATAAATCACCTGTGATGAAACCATAATCTAAATTCCTAATAA
>NW_021344990.1:0-206 GCF_001605985.2 Dendrobium catenatum | reverse complement strand
AAATTACATTTATATGAAAATAAAATCTAGACTAACCTGTAAGGTTATCCTAAATAGTCAATAAATAAGAAACAGTTATTCCCAAGCAGTTATATATATGTGCAGAAAAGAAAGTAAACACACTGGTCACGCTCTTTTTTTTTTATTTGGGGGCTTTAGCAGCTGAAGCACCTGTGCAAGCATTTAAAACAATTATATATATATAT
>NW_021344989.1:0-1276 GCF_001605985.2 Dendrobium catenatum | reverse complement strand
CACTTCAAATCATGGAATCACAACATCATACAATCTAGTGGGAGAAGGAGCAGATCATCAATTTATAGTTTGATGAAGGGAGGATAAGGGGCACCAATTAGGCATGAGACATCTCTTAGCCTCGGCACATTTGATTAGGGGAATGCCACATTAATTGCCCTCTTCGTTAATCAACTAAATAATTTTTGGTTGACATGGATGCTTGTTTGCACCTATTTTGACCCCACTTGCGCCCCAACATTAGTTGTTTGAATCAGTTTACTAACTATGACCTCTGTTTTTCCTTTCTCATCCTCCAAGCACACCAAAATATACCCATAATTGAAGGGTGGCAATACACCTTCCACTTTATTAAGGAAAGGAATTCCTTGATGAATGTTGAGGGTACTTAATCTCACCAAAACATCAGGAATTGATGCCTGGTCAAGAATGATTAGTCCACCTTCAAAACCTCTATCATTAAGATGAAGTGCATATTGATCCATTTCTTGATCAAAACCTCTATCCTTAATATCCACAATGAATAAAAGGAGTTTATGATTAGTTAACAGTGGCTCAAGTGAGAGTCCCTCAAAAAGTTAGCAACCTCGGAAAGGGAGGCCAACATCAAACCATGGGAGAATTATGTTGGATAGAACATTAGAGTGTAAGTGAAGATGTGGACATTCCAATTGTCCTCTCAAAGAAAAACACAATCTTCTTTGCCAATAGTGAGTATTTCTTCAAAAAGTGCTTCAATAGCCGGTGTATAATTATCGATGTCAACAAAGGTTTCATGAAAAGGTTATGCACAAAATGCATCATATCTTTGAGCTATAGGATTCATGGCTAGCATATAATTTGAGCTCACATAAAATACAAGTGCATATTTATTATATATGTTGTCACTACTAAAAAATTAATATTTTCGCAGCATTTTTACAGCAGCGATTTTGTAACTGCTGTTAAAATTAGATAAAGACAACATTATTAAGCGCTGCTAAATTGATCATCCAAAATTTAAAATTTCCCCAACCCGCTGCCCGCTCATAAGTTTGTCGATATCCTCCTTTCGTAACCTAGCCGACTCATTCGCATCTTCACCGTGACTTCGTAGATCTCCATTTGACAGCGAATCAGCCAGCCCTATGCCGAAGCCATGCATACCAGCGCTGAATCCTACCTCTACCTCCATTATTTCTCATGGACGCATCTCTCATGGAGTAATGGATACCCAAGCCCTTTGCCTTCTTGAAAGCCTTTGATTGTTTCTTGTGGGCTCCGAAAATTCGGCCCC
>NW_021344988.1:0-257 GCF_001605985.2 Dendrobium catenatum | reverse complement strand
AAATAAAAAAAAGAATCAAAATAGTCTCATAGTGGGACAATTTTGGTTTCACTTTAAGGAGTTGAGGGACCAAAATGGTCATTTAATATAGTTGATGACTATTTTGATATTTCATAAAAAGTCAATGAATTATTTTGATCTTTTTCTCAATATTTAAACACTCTACACAAGGTTTTTTTTTTTTTACTCTTCTATGAGATCAAATAATCACAAAGGAGTATGCACCATGCTGTGACGAATAGGCAAGTATCTGATGC
>NW_021344987.1:0-312 GCF_001605985.2 Dendrobium catenatum | reverse complement strand
TCAGACTATCCGGACTCTACCTGCAGGAAGGGAAGGGTCTAAATTAAGGAAAGAAGTAGTGCAGAGATATGCATGTAACCCCGGGGTCGATCCCCGACTAATTCCCTAGATCCGTTATCTTTCTATGTTGTTTAGACTCACTAAAATTTTAGACTTTTAAATTTATGAGTATAAAACTTTCACACCCTCACGAGCCTCACGTATCCAGGAAAAAACCAAGGCGGCACACAATCGCCAAAAAACTAGGAAAAGCAAGCAATCCTAAGGGCAATCAGACTCATCAAATCAAATATTAACTAATTAATAAATGTC
>NW_021344986.1:0-1094 GCF_001605985.2 Dendrobium catenatum | reverse complement strand
GAAAACATAGACACTTGTGTTACAGTTTAGACCGGATCAAATTGGAGCAAGTCTAAGTCGGTCCATTGAGGATCGCTCACGGTAATAGAGGCGGGCTCTTCCACCTCTCCTTGGTACGTAACCAAACCAAATCCGTCACATCCAACGGAGGCATGTTTAGGAGGATTTTTGTTTGAATTAGTAAGGGAAATTTGAACATAGAGGACCAATTTAAAAGATTTCCTTTTGGATTGTATGGCATTATAATAGTTTGTTTTCCTAATGACTGAGGGCAATCTAGAATTTGGCTGAATTTGAGATCTTCCTAAGGTTTTTGGCTCTAAGCGGCGTCTATAGATTTTGGGAGAGATAGATTCCTCTCAAAATAGAGAGATAAATTGTATGCTTGCTAAATTTTTTTTTCTCTGGGGCTCTAATTCTGATTCTTGACAATAAAATTACTTTTTTTCTTGGATTTTTCCATTGAATTGGTGGAGTAAATTCTCGTTGTTTTTGCTTTTATTGATTAGGTTTACTTCATTTTTTTATTGTTAGGGTTTACTTGAAATCTCAAGTACTTCCTAAAAAGAAATTGGATATTACAGCAGTTCTTGGGACTATTTTGGGTTGTTTTTTGGGCGAATAAACAGTGGCTATTTTTTTTTTTTGCCCGAAGAAAGGAAGGTTTTATGCATATTATTTGGGGCGAGAAATTCAAAGTTTTGGTTTTTTTTTTTTTTTTTTTTTTTTCTTTTTCGTTGTTATTAGAAGTAATAGTTTGCGGCTCAAGTAAATGTTTAACTTGTGTTTCACCCACTTTGTCAGGCAAAGCCAGGAGATGCATGTGGCTAATTGGAATGGCATCTTTTTGCCATCAATTCTTCTATTTTTTTCACTTCGAATCTTTTTGGCTCAGATCTTGGACTATTTAATGGTTTTTATACCATAATTTATCTTTTATCAAAGCTTCTCACACCCACAAGTTAAACCATCTTAAGCACTTCGACTTGAATTTTATATTTAAGGAGTGTAGCATATAAAGTGATGCTGGGCCGAAATATTGTTCTTTTTTATGATTCATTGCGTAGAAATGGCGTTGATAATGTGTTGAATTG
>NW_021344985.1:0-224 GCF_001605985.2 Dendrobium catenatum | reverse complement strand
TTGTTGTTTTTACCCATTTATCATTAATGTTGCTTGCAAACTCAAGTAATTCCAATAGGATTACTTGCGAACTCAAGTATTTCCTATCAGAAACAAAATCTGCTGCAATTCGGATAAGCAACGAAGGCAGTCTCAATAAAAAAGGAAGGCCACTATAGCCCCAATAAGGAAGCAGCCAAAATTTTTGAAACCCATCTCAGCTTCAATCTTGGGAGGGATAAGTT
>NW_021344984.1:0-265 GCF_001605985.2 Dendrobium catenatum | reverse complement strand
CGAGAGAAAGAATTATCAACGATTCGACTCACATCAAGCCCATACAACTCATGAAAGGAATCAGTGTGCTCATCCTCAACCCCGCAAGGAGAAGCAAGCGACTCGTCAAGGCAGTCAAAATGCCCCAAATAAGTGTCCCCCAATCTAGAGATCAACTGAGCATTAAGAACACTAGGAGAAGCAAATGGAACCTTTTTAGGGTTGATGCTTACATCAAATATATTACAAAAGTCTTTGAGGCATATATTGAGACAATTTATATTAA
>NW_021344983.1:0-323 GCF_001605985.2 Dendrobium catenatum | reverse complement strand
AATGATTCATGATCATATGGTTATTACTATTATTGAACGTATTAATATTCTTAAATTAGTATTAATTATTGTTGATCATAGAAGAGGAAGATGAGTGAGGTTGAAAAAGAGGAGGAAGATTGAGAGAACTTTGGTTCCATCAAAGTTGAGGCGAGGGAGAAAGCTATTCATTATGATGATGACTCCAATGAAGACCTCTAGAGTGATGAGAGCGTTGAAAACTTTTGATTACTTATTATATTATTAATTTGATCATTGGAACTTTGGAAATTGCCATGTTAGATAGTAGGAGTGAGGGGAGAAACTTAATGTGTTAAATTTAT
>NW_021344982.1:0-282 GCF_001605985.2 Dendrobium catenatum | reverse complement strand
CATATCTTTAAAGCAAAAACCACTGCAGCTAACTCCAGATCATGTGTTGGATAGTTTCTTTCATGGTTATTCAGTTGCCTTGAAGCATAAGCAACAACCCTTCCATTCTGCATCAATACACAACCCAACCCTTTTTGAGAGGCATCACTATAAAGCTGAAATCTATTCGTCCCTGAAGGAATGGTAAACACTGGAGTAGTCATCAAACACTGTTTCAATCTTTGAAAAGTCTCTTCACATTGATCTGTTCATTCAAATTTCACTGCCTTTTGGGTCAATCTA
>NW_021344981.1:0-222 GCF_001605985.2 Dendrobium catenatum | reverse complement strand
CGTTTTATTTCACCAAGTTTATGAAAATTGCTCAGATTGTGATAGGTGATTTTTATCCTATGCTTATTTTAAAAAAGTTTAAATTCAACCATATTTTATTATATTTTCTCAAAATTTAATAAACTTCCATCGCGTAACTTTTTGTATGTTTTAGTGCTGATTATTTTAAATATTTTGACTAGTTTATTGTGTTGTTTTACTAGATAAAATGAAAGTTGATGT
>NW_021344980.1:0-233 GCF_001605985.2 Dendrobium catenatum | reverse complement strand
CATATGCAAGGAACTCATCTTTCAAATAACATAAGTTTGCATACAAATTTCATCTATATCTTATGAAACTATCCATAGTTAACAAAAGCCATCACCACTTCCCTAAAGAATTAAAATTTCACTTGATAATTTTTAGGAAATGCTTCGAGGAGACTTCCATATGAATAGGTTCAACACACAAGGCCTCAATGCAAGAAAACCTCCATGACTTCCTCTTGGGAGCAATTCATCAA
>NW_021344979.1:0-206 GCF_001605985.2 Dendrobium catenatum | reverse complement strand
CTGAATAGGGTAAAAATTAGATCAAACTTGAATAAAAGAGGATTTGGGAATATTTTTAAATTTAAGGACTCAAAGGATTAGAGCCCATACTTTAACCTCTTCCTCCAACTATGACTGGATTATGATAAATCAAGTTATTAGAGGGATTAGAGGAGTAATTTATATGCCAAAGGTGGCCACTCTTAATCGAAATGCTTGAATCATCC
>NW_021344978.1:0-242 GCF_001605985.2 Dendrobium catenatum | reverse complement strand
GCAACACTTTGAGGATATTACCCTCTACGAACAGCACTGCGCTGAGGATTTAGCCCGATTTGATAGTTTCCTTACTCACTAGAAGCAGCAGCATGACCTAGACATCGCCTGGTTCAATGCTCAGTTTACCACGCTTGTCAGTTACTTTCAGCAGCCACCTCCTCCACCTCCATCTGATGATCAGGATCCCTCATTCTTTTAGTCTATGTTTTCTGTTGTTTGTTTCCTGTTGTTTGCTTTTA
>NW_021344977.1:0-287 GCF_001605985.2 Dendrobium catenatum | reverse complement strand
AGAAAGACTCAGTCCTATTGGTTATACTAGAAGGAATACATTGCATTTGAAATGTGTAAGCAATTCTTGATTTGAAAGAGCTGATGCTAATATGAAAAACGGTTCTTGTAGTTCATTTGTCAAATATGTAATTGGATTCTCTAATATGGCAGGTTCGTTAGGCTTCTTTTGACGTGACTTTTTAATGCTTTTTAAAGTAGCTTTTTAGTATATAAATTTTTATAGCAAAAAGGTATTTTAGAAAGCAGTAAAAAAGTCATCCCAAGCATCAATCTTATACATTTTAA
>NW_021344976.1:0-250 GCF_001605985.2 Dendrobium catenatum | reverse complement strand
ACAAGAGGATTAAGACATCACTTGATGGCCAAGTAAAAGTAGCAAAATTAGACAACAAGAAATAGTCGTGAAGGCATCCTCTAATTGTAACAAGGATCGAAACCATTTGAACCATCATATCTTTGAAACATAAGATATTCGTTAACAAGCAACGAGTTGGAAGAAGAGACATTCATGAAAGGGCCTATAACTCTATGCATATCTGATCAAATTACCCTAATCATTTCAGAATTTTTTTTATTTTTTTAGA
>NW_021344975.1:0-335 GCF_001605985.2 Dendrobium catenatum | reverse complement strand
GAAGGGGCTAATGGCAGTCAAGCTTGACATGGAACAATCTTATGATAGTATGAATTTTGATACTTTATCTAAAGTGTTAAACATGTTTGGGTTTCCAAGGAAGATGAATTTGCTCATCATGGAATGTGTGAGGAATGCTAGATTTTCCTTCATCATTAATGGGAAAACTTCTAATTGGATTTGTGCTGAAAATGGTTTTAGATAAGGTTGTCCTTTGTCTCCTTATTTGTATATTTTGTGCTCTCAACTGTTTTCTATAGCAATGAAGCATCAAGGTCAAGGTTTGGGTATTCAAATATCTCAGAGAGCTAATGTGGTTAGTCATTTATTATTTG
>NW_021344974.1:0-272 GCF_001605985.2 Dendrobium catenatum | reverse complement strand
AAATCTTATTCCCAAAAATATTTTTGTTAATACTCTTCAAATGCCCCAATCTAATCCTAGCAAATCGTTTTACTTTATTTTTTATTTTATGCGCCTTTATCGTAAAGTCCAAAACTAATAATCGATGTTGGGTACATAAATTTTCACTCGGAATAACTTTACAATCTTTGCAATCTAAACGATTTAATTTTCTAATAAGAAATAGTCAATCTGGGTTGTATTATATTCATTTTTGTAAGTGATGAGATGCTCATTCTTTTTCTTAAATAAGA
>NW_021344973.1:0-267 GCF_001605985.2 Dendrobium catenatum | reverse complement strand
TGAGAAAGTTGAAGATGTCATTTTTTAGGGAGAAGATTTTCATGGGTGGATTTATAGGGTGGAGCGATATTTTGCTGTAAATGAGTTGACAAAAGATGAAAAACTCGCCACAACCACTCTATGTTTGTAAATGAAGGCTCTGCCCTGGTATTGGTGGAGAGAGTTGCGAGATCCGATCTGATCTGGTCATGGCGGGAGTTCAAAGATTGTCTACTATAATATTTTTGAATCAATCGAGAAGGAGACTTCTTTGAATAGTTCTTTATT
>NW_021344972.1:0-302 GCF_001605985.2 Dendrobium catenatum | reverse complement strand
TTACATAAGAGTCAACTGGTAAATATTACATTAGAAACAAATTAAAAATAATTAAAATTTAATTACACTTAGCTTTGGAATTATAATCATCCTTCATAAGTCCAAGGCCACTTAGAAATTTTTTTAGATGTTGGCCCTACATTCCAAAAACTTAAATAACAACAGTTTACCCATCTTTCTTAAGATAGAATAGCAAGATTTTAAATTATTTAGTTGGTTTAGTGGGCATTGTCACTCTAGACTGGATATTAGTCAAAAAAATTGATGTAGAGAGAGTTGTTATTTGCATGTTTTACATTCTT
>NW_021344971.1:0-538 GCF_001605985.2 Dendrobium catenatum | reverse complement strand
ATGGATGATCTTATCAGTTAATAGATTAGAAAGGATATTATTTAATGTTACCTATAAAAGTTTGATAGTTAGTTGTGAAACTAATTGAACTATTGAATGGCACACTAAGAGGGAGGGTGAATTGGTGTTTCAAAATCTTTTTTAGAACTTTCTAAAAATTTAAATTAATTAACCAGATTTAGAATCTTAAAGTGAAAGAAAGTAGTATAAATCAATGCTAATATTTATTTTTATTTTATACTAAAATAAATAACAAAATTTTATTTTTTTAATCATTTTTTTCTTTTTGAAACAATGATTAATTCAATCAACTACAGTGTTTATCAAACTCAACCCAATTGTAGTAAAATTAAATATCTAAGAAAGTAAATTGTAGAAAGAAAATAGAAAAAATAAAATAACCCAAACCAAATTTTATTGTGGTTTGATTAACTGACCTATGATCTTCCCAAAGTCCTCTTCGAGTATTATAGTAAACAATTAATTACTCTCCTTTAGCCCTCACGGCTAGGTAAGCCCTTATAAAACCACTTCCACT
>NW_021344970.1:0-214 GCF_001605985.2 Dendrobium catenatum | reverse complement strand
AAAGCATTATGCGATATTCGTACGGAGGTAGCTATATGTTCCTTGTTATTTTTTCTCTTGTTAGAACTATTTGAATTGTAATTTTCAAAACATACAAAAATTATTTATTTATTTTAGTGTTTTGTGATTTTAAGGCCACAAATTTGTATAAAGTTTGTGATTGAATTTGTATTATCACTGGTGTGTGTGGAAAAGAGGGAGGAAGCTCCATATA
>NW_021344969.1:0-873 GCF_001605985.2 Dendrobium catenatum | reverse complement strand
AGGTTTGTGTTCTCACAAGTACCTCAAGATATGAATTTGTTAATGAACAACTGTGATTTCCACGACACTGGAGTAATAGGACCTAAATATTCATGGTGTAATAACAAGAAAGGAGGAGCAAGGATCTTAGAAAGATTAGACCGTTGTCTTCTCAATCCGATTGCTTTGTCAATGATTCAACTAGTGGTGGTTCATCATCTGGGAAGAATAGCTTTAGACCACTATCCCATTTTGATTAAAATAATTAATTCAGGTTTTAATAAGAGAAAGCTACTGCAGTTTGAAGAGACATGGGCCACTTCCAGCTTCCTATTCAATAGTGGCCAATTCTTGGAAGAAATCTGCTAGAGGAGATAATGTTCAA
The DNA here is from genome assembly GCF_001605985.2 of Dendrobium catenatum. Lineage (NCBI taxonomy): Eukaryota > Viridiplantae > Streptophyta > Magnoliopsida > Asparagales > Orchidaceae > Dendrobium > Dendrobium catenatum. The sequence continues at coordinate 509 of NW_021344969.1, read as the reverse complement.
GTGATGTATTTGAAGTCCAAAAGAGCACTGAAGGCTCTTTACTACTAGAGTAAAGCAAATCATACAAATCTGAATAGACATAAGGAAAAGCTAAAGGAAGAGATCTTGGAGCTGCAAGAAGAAGAGGCTAATACAGGAAGCTTAATAGATGAAAAAAATATGCGTGCTGAAATCTAAAGTAATAGATTTAAACTCTACATTGGGCCGGCTTAGCTCTTGGTGGAGACAAAGAGCAAAAGTCAAATGGATGAAGGAGAGTGATACAAATTCAAAATATTTTCATGAAATTGCTACAACTAAGCGGAACAGTAACTTTATTAATCAAATTAAAGATTGCAATGGAGTTCTGGTGGAGGAGCAAGAAAAAATTGAAGAAATATTGTTGTAATATTTTAAAGACAAATGGAAAGATAGAAGGTGCAATCTTACAGGATAGCCGAGGTTCAATGAAATTCTGGGAGCTGAGGATAGGAGCTTTCTCTTGGAAGAATTCACAAAAGAGAAGTTGG
>NW_021344968.1:0-408 GCF_001605985.2 Dendrobium catenatum | reverse complement strand
ATCACAATTACTGGCAACAAGACATCGAAGTCTTTCAACTGGATAGCATACAATGCTTGGAACATCAAGAAGAAATCAACTTTAATTTGCCTGTAATTCTCATCAATCTAGTTGTTGTATTGCTAATGCTATTTAGATATTTATTCTTTTTACTAAGTTGATGTATCCATATTCACTATCATTATTGTAATATAATTTCATTAGAAAAAAATTATCATATGACTTAACTGCCTTAAATCCTGACTAGCATTGCGAAACAATCAAACAGAATTTACCAAGATTTAACTTATTGTCAAATAGTTTTCAGGATTTAACACCCTCAGAATTTAGTAAATTCGGATTTAGAGTATTTACAAAATCCTACTGGCTGCGTCCAAGCATGCCCTATGAATAACAAAACCAGCCATA
>NW_021344967.1:0-492 GCF_001605985.2 Dendrobium catenatum | reverse complement strand
AGTTTAAGCAGAGCTTTCACTAGTGTCTCTTTCAAGTCAGGAGACATCATCAGAGCGTCATAAACACCAAGAAGGGAATGAATTTTTCTTAAGTGGGCTAACACATTATAATCCACTTCCAGCTGAGGGCCTTTCCCTTTCTCCTTAGACTTCTCTTGGGAGGAAGGGCTAGGATTATCTTGCCGAGTCATAATATTTTTATCTTTTTCTTTTGACTTTTTAACCATCCGAGGTGGAAGGACCTTCCCTGAACGCAAATGAACTTCCTATATTGAGAAATCCTCAGTAGGAGATTTCTTTGGTTTAGTGGTGGTGGCTTGTGTTGGCTCTAAGGAAAATGCCTGGAGTGGGTTCTCGAATTCATATTCCGAATCCAAGTAACAACCACCCTCTGGAATTACAAAGACTGGTTCATCTTCATACTCAGACTCAGACTCATCATTACACATAGAATTATTCACATTATAAGAGATATATAAAGCATAAGGAGAG
>NW_021344966.1:0-1491 GCF_001605985.2 Dendrobium catenatum | reverse complement strand
CTCAGGTCAAGGCAGCAGCCAAAGGTTTTTTTAAAATGTTGAACAAGAGCTCTTAAATAGAAGAGCTTCAAAGAATCTCATTAATTGCAAGTTGCCGACAATATCGTCCAGGCCGATATGGCCATCGTCCTGGCCGATAAGTACAAATCTCAGAAGATCGGCCAGAGTATCGCCCTGAATGCAAACTGGACGATTGAAAATTGGCTTGATCGTCCAGACCTATCTCACGATTGTCCTGGCCGATCAGTTCAAATCAGAGGAAAATTGTCTAGAGCATCGCCCTGAATTCGAGCTGGCCGATATTTATCGTACTAACGTAACTAAGGTTTTTGAATAGATCATCTTGGCTGATCCTGCGATCGTCTATGACGATATGATCGTATCAATCATCCTTAATTACTCCCTTGATTTCCTTATCAATTGAGGCATAATTTGTAAATATCGTCCAAGCCAATCAATTATCGTCCTGGCCGATGATTTAAAAATACAGTATACCTTAATTGTCTATGGCGGCAACTTTTTTCTCTTTTGAGCTTATCATCCTGGCCGATACATATATCGTCCAGGACAATCTTTTAATGACGGCTGCCTTAATTAAGAATTCTTATTTAGACTTTCTGTTTTAAGCCTGATCGTCCAGGACGATGTAAATATCATCCTGGTCGATATGAGTAAAATAGTAATTCTAATTCTCTCAAGTATGTGTGTAGGGTTACTTAGCATCAGTCTCTTTGAGCATTACAAATAGACTCAAGAAGAGAAAAAATAAAGTACAGACTGACTCAACCCTAATCCTACGCAATCTTGAACTGGCTTCGTTTGTTCGTCCGATCTTCGATTCCTGAAATGTTAAAAGTAACAAGCAGTCCAAGAGAAATAATAGTGTTTGTCAATCATCAAAACATAAGTCATGAAAATAGATTTGCAACAATCTCCCCCTTTCTGATGATGACAAACACAAGTAGGAAAAACTGGAAAAAAAATAGTTCATTAGAATTTCAAAGTTACAAGCACATACCCTTTTTTCTACCACATCCTACTCCCCCTTTTGTCATCACAAAAAGAGGGTCCAGACACACAAAGGAAAAAGAAAACAACATAACAAAAACTAAAACAGACTAAAAAGCAAACTACAGAAAATAGAAAACAAACAACAGAAAACACAGACTAGAAAAATGAGGGACCTGATCATCAGATGGAGGTGGTGGAGGTGGCTGCTGAAAGTACCTGGCAAGCGTGGTGAACTGAGCATTGAACCATGTGATGTCCTGGTCATGCTGTTGCTGCTGGTGAGTAATGTAGCTGTCAAATCGGGCTAAATCATCTATGCAGTGCTGCTCGTAGCGGGCAATGTCCTCATAATGTTGCTGCTCTTGTGCAGCAACGTAAGCGTCAAAGCGAGTCTCCCATCGATCAAACCTCTATATCAACTGATCAAATGGTGAGTGCTGGTGAAGAGGAACAGGATCAGGAATGGGAGCGGGAGCGGGA
>NW_021344965.1:0-964 GCF_001605985.2 Dendrobium catenatum | reverse complement strand
ATTGAGGATTACTCTGTCTTAGTGGAGAGAGCAAGAAGGATAGAAATGGATATGATGACAACTCAGAAGAGGAGGGATTTTCAGAAGAGAAAGATGGAAGGCAGGTCAAAGCCTTCCTAGATGACTCAGTCTTCCAAATCAGGGGTTTCTACTTGGAAGAAGTCCAGATCCAGTGGTTCTGATAGCAGTGCTTCAACTGCTACACTGTGCAGTAAGTGTTGGCGAGTGCATAAGGGAGAGTGCCTCTCAGGCACTAATACTTGTTACTGGTGCCATCAGCCTGGGCACATGACGAAGTCTTGTCCTCTTTTGGGTCAGAAATTTGCTACAGATGTGAGGTCAGACATTAATGCTCAGAGGACAGCTGGTAGACCAAGAGCTGTGGAGTCTATAGCTTTTGTTCCTTCTCAAGGCCAGACTCGTCAGAATGTTCAGCCACGAGTCTATGGACTGTCCCAGTAAGAAGCTAAGGGGTCTCCTGATGTGGTTACAGGTGCGTAGTTTAATTAATTGCAATGATTTTTTTTTTGAAATTGAAATTGAAATTGAAATGAACAATGAATGAAAATGAAATGAACAATGAATGAAAATGAAATGAACAATGAATGAATGACATGTTTTGTGAATGAATGTTGCACTTGTTTATGTTTAGGGACACTCCTTATGTGCGATAGACCCGTTAGGATCCTTTTTGATACTGGAGCGTCACACTCCTTTGTTTCAGAAGGATTTGTTAGATCTGCTAAATTACTTCCTACAGTTATGTTGAAGTCTCTAACAGTTTTGATGCCTAATGAGAATCATATGGAAGCTAATCAGAAATGTCAAGTAAAGTTGAGGATTTATGATAAGAACTTTGAGGTTGACCTGATTGTATTGCCTCTATATGAGTTTGATGCAATCTTAGGCATGAATTGGTTATCTTGTCATTTCGTGACTATAGATTGTAACAAGAAGGAGGTTA
>NW_021344964.1:0-433 GCF_001605985.2 Dendrobium catenatum | reverse complement strand
TTATTAAAATCTAATTTTGTTATCAATAAAATTTTAAGTGATTGATTTTCTTTAGTCTCCTATATCACAACTTGAACTCATTATAATAGTCTCTAAACAACATACTTCCCAAGAATTACTCATGTAATAGAAGTAAATCACATACAAATTACTAATATACTATAATTTTAAAATAAATTTATTTTTTAAATCCATATCACATAAGTAACTTATGCATATAAGAATACTTTTAATCATTCAACTAATAGAGCCTTTCAATAGTAAATGAATTAATATTCTCAATCATAATTGTACCATTACCTATCTAGTGTATTATCACCAAAATTCACCTTTAAGCCACTTTTGAACTAAAGTGAGATTAACTTACTTTTATATCTAGTAATGTGTCACATGCATTCATAATTCAGGTACCACATTACTTCATCAATCCATT
>NW_021344963.1:0-310 GCF_001605985.2 Dendrobium catenatum | reverse complement strand
TCAAGTCAAGTTCGCGTCATCCAGATTACTAGTCGACCGAATTTGAGTCCGCCTTCTTGATTCGTTTATAAAACTTGCTGGATTCAACCCGATTCAATTTAGATTGGGCCAATTTAGTAGTAGACATAATCTCAACTTATTAACCCGTTTTGAAACCCCTAATTCAATAGAAGATGATAGCTCTTTTTTCAATTTAAATAAAATAATATTGCCAAAGATCAAATAAAAAACAACAGGTCAATTATAGATATAAATAACATAAAATTAATTATAAATCGAATTTAATGTGAATTTATATGAGTAAATATTA
>NW_021344962.1:0-212 GCF_001605985.2 Dendrobium catenatum | reverse complement strand
GTTGTCAAAAAGGGGGAGAGATAATTGTGTTTGTATGATTGTTTTCTCTAGTTTATTTTTTTTAAATGGTTTATTTTTTTTAAATGATTCAAAATGCCTCCTTATTTTGATGCATTCATCAATTCAGGGGGAGTTTAGGAGATTTGTTTAAATTGAAACCATACAAACAATAATTGTTTTGCCATCATCAAAAAGGGGGAGATTGTTAAGAT
>NW_021344961.1:0-345 GCF_001605985.2 Dendrobium catenatum | reverse complement strand
TTAAATGGTTTTAGAAGAGATATATGAAAAATCAAATAAGAAGACCCCAGCAGCTTTCTTACTTTTCCTTCCTGGTTCAAGCTGCTGTAGTTGAACTGCTGTGGACCAGAAAACCAGCCAGCTGCCGTCCTTACTTTTTTTTTATTTCTTTTTTGTGGGAGAAAGCCACCGGTTCCTAGAGAGAGAGAGAGGGTTCATTCATACGACAGAAGTCACAGAACACTCTTCTGTGTCATGTTTAGTGCTTCAAATGAAAGGAAGGGCACACAGCTTATCTTAGTCTATTGGTTGAGAGCTTAGGCTTCCAATTAAGAGGTCTTGGGTTCGAGTCTTTGTGTATGCATT
>NW_021344960.1:0-273 GCF_001605985.2 Dendrobium catenatum | reverse complement strand
AAGGGGATTCTCCTATAGCCTTGCCCTTCAGCGAGGGCAGAGCAGAGAGGGGAATCAAAAGTGAAGATCACCACTAAGGTGAAAAAGGGTAGGGGGATTCTCTTCTAGCCTCACTCCGTAGCAGGAGCGGAGCCAAGAGAAGAATCAAAAGTAAGGTAGTGAGAGTCCACCAACTATCTGTCTGACTATATCGAATCAGCAGGATAGAAGGTGAAAGGGGTCCCATATCCTCCTGACTATTTCAGGACAGTGGATCGGGGTGACTCAATATCT
>NW_021344959.1:0-985 GCF_001605985.2 Dendrobium catenatum | reverse complement strand
CAATGAGAACACAGCAATCCCATGGTTTCATACTTCGTACAGCTGCATTGAATGTTACCTTCTGTTGCATCAAAGTGAATAACCCAAGGATGATTTTGATTCTTTTTTCCTATGTAGTTGACTTAAAACTTTGAAGAATCAGTCGAGACAAAATCTATACTCATTTCTCCCACAGCTTTTATAAATTCTTCCTCAAAAATTGAATATATTCTTCTTGAGTAAAATCTCGCAGCTTATTTTAATATTGAGCTGTTCTTTATCACGGGAACAATTTCAGATTGACTACATTTGTAATCCTCATCTTGCTCATTTCGCCGCCAATTCATCAGTACCTTCTCCAAGCCAAGAAAACAGTTAGTTAATGAACTTGTTGGCTTCGAAAAGCCATGACACACATTATTAGTACACTCACTACGCTGCGTTGATAAAATGCTCATGCAAAAGGAATCCTTGTTGAAAGCAGTTGACCACTTTCTCCTTATCTTATAAAGATCATGCAACCATTCATGGTTATGAAGATTCCTTTCCTTGATCATTTCATCTCACGCTTCCTCAAACACTTCTTCAGAATCACACCACCTCATACACTTATGGAAGAGTCCTCTAACTTTATTATTGCTATTGTAGATGGAACCTTTTTAGAGATGTGCCATTGGCATAATCTATGACGAGTATGAGATAATGCAACTTCTATGGCACTGGCCATAGCTTAGTCCTAATCAGTGAATATTGTTGTTGGATATTTATTACCCATTATTCGTACAAATGTTTTAAAATACCATGTAAAACTTTCAATTCTCTTCTGACAAAAAAGCAAGCCCAAACAAAATATTCTGCCAATGATTGTTAACACCAACAAATGGCGCACAAACAAAATTATACTTGTTCAGCCTGTAACTAGTATCAAAAATCAACACATCCTCAAAACATTCATAATCTATCCTGCTACTGCCATCAACCCAGAAAAAATTTAACAATCTATCCT
>NW_021344958.1:0-564 GCF_001605985.2 Dendrobium catenatum | reverse complement strand
AGAGAAGTTAAGTGTTGATAAGTGGACATTTAAAATCCAGTAATGAGATTGAATGTTAGCAATCAAGAGATAATTGTCAAATAATAAATTCAAATATTGGTAGGGATAATTATTAATGCTGGTCATCAATGATGGTTATCGAAAAATATTGTGGAGTTCATTAGCTCTATCATATTCTTAACCTTCTTCTCTCTTAGTAAATGAGGTCATATCTATAATAAAATCTTTTTAATTATTACTTTTTATTTTTTTTTTATTTTTTAACTATTATGATTTAAAGTAAATACTCATACCCTATACTGATTTCAAAATAAATTTAAGATACTCATTTTGATTTTTTTTTTTTTTAGTTTGACAAACGCAATACCACCCACATCACCCACATCATAAAACTATGATTTTTTTTTTTATAGATATGATTTTTGTTTTCACTAATCCGCCATTCCAACACTGTAATAAAAATGCCTCTTTAGTGGGGCCCAATCAAATATGGGTCAGGAGGTTTCTGTGATGGACCTCATTCTAAAAAAAAAATTACACAAACTGACTTCATATTTCGGTGGG
>NW_021344957.1:0-367 GCF_001605985.2 Dendrobium catenatum | reverse complement strand
TTTAGACCACTTTTGTAAAAATTATTTTCGTAAAATTCCGTATATCTGTTGATCTGAGAAGAATTTATTTTTTTGCTTATCGGTTCTTAGAACCTCCCTCTAAAAAGGAAAAAAAGTCATGGGGGAACCAAACGAGCCCTTCCTATCAAATTAGTTGGATAATGCGTTTCTTTTTAAAATTGGCCCTTAAAATTAACTGCCATCTAAGGACTGATTTTCCTTTCACGTTTTCATAGGCCTTACCCTAATACTGAGGGGAGTGAATGCTTCAATGGAAATGAAAGGGTTGGTAGCCTGCCTTTTTTTATATTTTTTATTTTTTGTAATATAGAGAAAAGGAGAGTATAGTAGAATGGGCGAAAATTAT
>NW_021344956.1:0-587 GCF_001605985.2 Dendrobium catenatum | reverse complement strand
CAACTTGTAAAGTCAAAACAATCCTTTCACAACCAAAGGCAAGGAACTAAAATCAGCAGACTCTATAAGACAAAATCATATTATTTTAACCACTCCACATATAAATTTCCTTCTTTATAAATATAAAATAGGCATAAGCCTCGGGCAATTTGGCGAAGATAAAACTACTCAAAGAAAGGTGCGGATCAATTCAGACAAAGACAGATGCAACTAAAGATATGAAACAAGAAAAACATTTTGTTCTTTCAAATGAAATGATAAGAAATTCTCAAATTTGATTGAGTTATTTTTCTGAGGTGCGAAGTAATGAAAAAGGCAGATCAAAGAAAAAAAGTTATTCTCACTCCAAAATCCTTCCTTACATTCTTCAATCAAATGATAATATAAGGAATACTACTTTCATACAATATCTTCATTTCATTCTATTGATTCACACTTTTTTTCTTGAAGAACAAAATGCTTCGCACCTTTCTTCTTCTCTATAAATAAAAAAATGCTTTGCAACCCCAATCCAGATTTAATTAATAATCAGTGTATAACATAATTTTAAAGCATAATTAAGTGTACATAGCTCAAACACACTATAA
>NW_021344955.1:0-2097 GCF_001605985.2 Dendrobium catenatum | reverse complement strand
CCATTTTTAAATGAAAGCCCATTGGCCCACCCTCCTACGTAGGATATTTATTTTAATAGTCATCCTATTTTATAGTGTTAACAACCTGCCTTTCTTGCCTATGCAAATGCTACAATCAAAATGCAGTATAAAATAGTCAATTATCTTCAACACAAGAAAATTTCTATAATATCTATAACATCAAAAAAATATAACTTTAATTCTACCTAGTGAAATTCAGTGATGTTACTGTCAAAATGTCAACACTATTCACGTATTTTATACAAAAACTTTTACGATAAAAATTGATAAATAATAAAAAAACATAGTTTTATCGATTTAGGAGAGAAGAAATCCATTAAAGTCAAAATCATTGAAAACTAAAATGAAATTTGAATTACTTACAATAAATAGAAGAAATCTTTGAACAAAATTGGTGGATGAAAAAGCTTCAAACAATATTTTCTCTCCTCTCTCTCTCTTCCATCTTTGACAAGAAACGATGCTAAAATTCAAAATTTTTATCTAAAAAAAATCATTTCAAAAAATTGAATTATTACAACAATTATGCAGTATGTTACAGAGTTTACTTCTTTGGCTAGTTGATAAACACTCATGCACAGTAGTGCTACGGATTTCTTAGAGGAATTCAAGATAGTTTGAGACAACCACTTGTATTGTTTCATATTTTTAATTTTTTTGAGCTTGTGGAGAAAGCTCATCTGATAAAGAACAATCAGATGGCTACTTAATAGTGATGGACTGCTAGTAGGAAGATGTTCAGTGACGATATATTTGATAGTGGATTTCTGGGAAGAAGGGAAAATTTGTACTTTGAGAGTCCAAGAAAGATGAAGAGTCTGTGTCTATGATAGTTTTGAGTAGGCGTAATTTTGCTAGTTCTGTGATTTTTGTCAGTGGGGCACTTATGTGCCAGAATTGTGAAAGATGTCACTACGATCGATACTGCAAAGTGATTGGTCAGTACTTTAGATACAGACAAGTTAAACATAGGATGACTGAGTGTCCATAAGTAGGGTTTGACCGACAATATGAGCCAAGATTTGAGAGTTAAATTAGACTGGCAGGGCTATCAATTTACATTTCTGAGCATCTAGGTTGTATTTAATTTAATTCTGGAGCTAATCCTTCATTTATTTTTGAGTGTTTCTTTGATTTAATGCATATGCCTTTAATTGTATTATGTATTATATGCTTCTCTTTTTATTAAATTATTAGCTGGAGATGGTATGATAGCCAATAGATATTTATTTAATATTAAGATTTTTTATAAGAGGTGAAAATCTAGTTTGATTTTATTACACATTTTCTTATTTGATGTTTTTTTGGGTATGGATTGGTTGAGTCTAAATAGAACTTATATTGATTGCTTGAAAAAGGGAGTTATTTTATTTTTGGGCAATGAGAGTTATATATTTCAGGGAGTTAGATGAGTTATATTCTTTTTGATATATGCTAGAAAAGTAGATAAATTATGAAAAAAGAGTTGTATAGTACTATTTCTGGCATTTGTCCAAGATAACAATACATATTCTAGTTCTCCTTTTGATGTCCCGGTAGTACAAGAGTTTTTAGATGCATTTCTTGAGGAGTTAGTCAGTTTGCCACCGAATAGAGATAGAGTTTGTCATTGATGTATTTCTGGGTACAAACCCAATTTTTAAGGCTCCGTATATGGTGGCACCTAAGGAGTTTTAGGAGTTGAAGATCCAAATTTAGGAGTTGGTTGATAGGAGGCGCATTTGTCCTAGTGTGTCTCTATGAGGAGAATCTATTTTATTTAAGAAAATGATGGTATGATATGTATGCACATTAACTATATGGAGTTGAATAAAGTCACTATCAAGAATAAGTATCATCTGCCGTGGATTGATAATTTATTAGATCAACTTGCTGGATATTCTACATTTTCAAATATTGATTTGTGATATGGATACTATTATGTGAAGGTAAGAGAGGTTGATGTAATGAAGATGACTTTCAGTATGAGGTACATACATTATGAATTTTTGGTCATGCCTTTTGGGGTGATAAATGCATTATCTTTTTTTATGGATCTAATGAATAGACTAGTCAGAGATATTCTAGATCAATTTC
>NW_021344954.1:0-219 GCF_001605985.2 Dendrobium catenatum | reverse complement strand
GTTTCCTATACGAGTCATGAATATTCTTAGAAATAAGTAGTAATTCATTATATGAAAGTTGACATACCTCGTCTTGATCCAATTGATCAAGGTTATCGTTAGCCGTAAGACACAAATTAGTTACCTCCTCCTCTGCTTCTTCCTCTGACGATTCTGAGGCAGAGTCGGCCCAAAAAGCTTTTTGTGTCCTCATCTTTCCTTTCTTGTATTTAGCTTTGT
>NW_021344953.1:0-277 GCF_001605985.2 Dendrobium catenatum | reverse complement strand
AGGTTTTTCCTTTCGAACACAATCACGCAGCCGTCAGCTTCTCTTCCTCTGTCAACTATTGACAGTGAAGTAACGCTCCACCTTGTAGATCCAATCATGGCCGTCTTCATCCTCAGAGACAGACATCTTCAGCTTCCTCAAACGTGGGTCTACCCCATGTCCTCTGAATCCTCCATAACCTCTCATTCCTCGAAGAGGAGATGTTCCCCAACTGTCACGATCTTCCCTCCGGCGATTATACCCGAACCCTTCATCATATTCCCCTCTTCTCCCTTCA
>NW_021344952.1:0-217 GCF_001605985.2 Dendrobium catenatum | reverse complement strand
GATTTTTTCTAAAAGGAATCTAAATGTACTAATTTGGACTCAAATTTGAAAGATTTTAGTTTCCAAAGGTTAAAAGTGATCAACCAATCCTTATTTATTGTCTCAGGTTATTCAAGTTTGTTTGGTGTCTGAATTATCTTTTTAAATACAATAGAATTACATGAGTTCATTTATCTCAAGATATTTTAAGATTTGCTTTCCATTATACTTGTGCTCA
>NW_021344951.1:0-281 GCF_001605985.2 Dendrobium catenatum | reverse complement strand
GCCTGTATCATACCTTTGATCTAACATCAATCCTATCTAATCAATTATGATCATTCAAATGATCATGAAGGATTTAGATAATTCAAATCCAATCAATCAAGCTCAAAATCCAGACCAAATTCAAAAATCCAGACTCAAAACCTAAGTCCAAGGGTCTTGTCCTAAAGGCCTTTTTCAGTGAATTTTCAAATACTTAAAAACCCAATCAATTGACCTCTGATTCAGAGTATGTTAGTTGCATAATTATGGGACATGTCTCTGGAGGCAACCCTCCAAATTTG
>NW_021344950.1:0-204 GCF_001605985.2 Dendrobium catenatum | reverse complement strand
CCAACATAGATAGAAGAGAAAAGTTGCTGTACATATTAGTGCCGTTGGAGCTGCTTTCACTTTGTTAATTTTAAAATCAAATTATTTCAATTATTAGTATCATATATTTTATAAATACTTAATGTTATAGAAGTTGAAAATAAATTTAAAGCTCATAGAAATTTGAATTAGGACTTTATTTTTAATATTTTTATATACCAAAAT
>NW_021344949.1:0-245 GCF_001605985.2 Dendrobium catenatum | reverse complement strand
CGTATGGTACCTGGACAGCAGATGTTCAAAGCATATGACTGGAGATACTACTCAATTCATAATGCTCGAAGCCATGAGTGGAGGCAAGGTTACACTTGGAGATAATACCACAAAAAAGATAATACCACAAAAAAAGATAATACCACAAAAACGGTGGTTGGATCATGTATGATTGGAAACTTGAAAAAAAAAAATTTTATAGATAATCTGTTATTGGTTGAAGGATTAAAGCATAATTTGTTAAG
>NW_021344948.1:0-240 GCF_001605985.2 Dendrobium catenatum | reverse complement strand
TTTGCCTTAAATGGCCTAAATGTCCCAAAAAAAAAAACATTTAAAATTTAAGATAACGCAGGGGTGATATGTCATATTTTTAAAGTATAAATAATGGACTAAATTGAAATTTACTCAAATAATAATAAAATAATATAAATTTAATAAAATGTTTAATTGAATATTATTTCTATTTACAATATTAATGAAATAAAATATATAAGTGATACGACATCGCAAAATCATCTTGATCGGGCACGA
>NW_021344947.1:0-247 GCF_001605985.2 Dendrobium catenatum | reverse complement strand
AATTTTAATTAATTAAAGATAAAATATGATTAATTATTTTAATTAATTACAATAATTAATTAATTTAATTAATTATAAATAACTATAATTAAAAAAAATATTATTATAGTTAATAATTAATTATAATTAAAAAAAAAAGAGAGAGAGAGAGAGAAATGCTCCCTTCTCTCTTGCCTCGTCTTCTCCCACGAGCCTGCCCCTTTGCCTCGATCCTCCAGCCGACTCCGCCAACAATCGTCGCCGGGCC
>NW_021344946.1:0-227 GCF_001605985.2 Dendrobium catenatum | reverse complement strand
ACTCTCTCCTTCTATCAAACTTACACTTCATATTTCTTTATTGTTCTTGACCATGGCAGAAGGAAAGAGATCTCTCCAACCTTTTGGAAGCTCCTCGAGGGCAACTCTGGACCCTCGCTTCACCGAGGCAAGCGACCAAGCTGCCTATTTTAGGTACAAAATAGCCTGTATCACTGTATCCCAGATTGTTAACCCTCAAATTCTCTCCTATCCTATCCTAGATTTGT
>NW_021344945.1:0-7967 GCF_001605985.2 Dendrobium catenatum | reverse complement strand
ACCCAAATCAATTCAGCAGATTAGTTAAGGCCTAGAATATTCCTAAAGCTCATCATGACCCTTGGATCTAGATCCAAAGGTCCCTATCTCTCCATGTGTCCAAATAGAGGACAAAACACCCTTTCCAAGTAGGATGTCCTCTCCATGTCCTTGGCTGCTGCTCCCACCTGCTCCCTGGACAGATGTCAAGCATCCAGGAGCTCCCCATGTTGATCTTAGCCCTTGATTTGATCTGGAGATATTTTGAATAAGGCAAAACCTCCTTTTGAGCCCTCATTCTAATGATATCATTCTCTCACCACCTCAAGGCTCTCTAGCCAAGCTCTCTGCTTATTCGACCCTCCAACCATCTCCTCTTCACATCCCGACAAAAACCCGGCCATCAAACCCCGCCGGCGAGTGCATTCCGGCGAACTCAAGCTCAAATCCGGTCAAGGCTTATTCCAGGCATTTCGTGGCGTGTCGGAGATTGGAGTCAACTAGGAACTTAATCGTGGACAGTCTACAAGCTCAGAGAATCCAAAAACGGTTCAATCCGTCCATTAAAGCAATGTAAATCTCAAACCCTAGATCTAAGTACACTAGATTAAATAGTTTAATTTTTAGTGCATATTGAGCTATAAATCACTTCCCCATAATTTTTGTTCACTTAGGCTATCTAGATTTAAAATTTCAAACGTTTTGGTTGACTGGATCGAAAGAACGAGCCAAAACACTAGTTCTAGGTCTCGGATTACTTAGGCCAGAACTAGGCGCGATAGGAGCCGTTGATTCTTTGATTAACGGTACCGATCGCGCCATTCCGTGGCTGATTCAAGCCTCGGATCCGATCATACGGCGTATTCGTCCGTTTGGCTTGATCAGGCCCGTTCGTTTGAGATGGCGGGTGATCGAACGGCATTCGCCACATAGATTCATAACACAGCATCCAGGCCGTTAATCCTTTAGCCGACGGTTCGGATGAAACCATGTTGCTGTCATTTTAAACCGTGGGACCGAGCCGTGGTGGGGATCTCCGTCCAGCGTGATCTCTTCCGTTCATATCCAGATGCGCTCGATCGGACGGTCGTCGTTTGATGCTGAGCTGGTTAAGTGGTTTGCGCGTGGACCCCAGCCGCCGCCGCGCATTAAATGGCAATGATTGCCACGCGTTTTGGTCCATCCAACCAAAACGCGCCGTGTGGCCACTTAGCCGCCAGAATTGAACTTAATTTGATTTAATTTTCTTTTAAACTATTTAATTAACAGAATCTTCAAAAAATGGTTAAAAACTCATCTTTAATCATAAAAATTCATGTAATATATCAAATTGTTCAGATTTTCAAGGGCTTTAATTTAAAAATAATATTTATTTAAAATGTTCCATTTATTTTGAGTAATCTTAAATATTGATTATTTGGCTATTTTAACCATTATTTAAGTAAAATAAATTCAAATGTTTTCAAAATTTTAAGAAGAATATTTTAATCTATTTTGAACTTCCAGAAAAATTTTTCAAAATTTATTTTAGCTTAAATTTTGATATTAATTTGAATTATTTGAGTTATTTTAATAGTTTATTAATATTTAATTAAATATTGAATATTTTTAAAAATTAAAAAATTTCATTATCCTAATAAATTGGAAATCAGTGGGGTCTCTCACCCCTCAAAATTTCTTTTAATATATTTTTATTATTTTTATTTTTAAAATATATAATATATATATGTTATATACTATATTTATATATTATATACTTTTAAAAATCACTTTAAAACTATATATTAATTTAATCCTTGAACATTTGATGAGATCCCTTGGGATTATTAAGCATAGGTTTGAGTGAATTGAATAAAAATTTGGGGAATCTTGCATTAATCAGATGAATAATTACTTTGCCTAATTATTCATTGATTATCTTTACTTCAATTAAGCTGTGAGATTTTTGATTTGCATGACCTTAAGGTGCACACACCACATAGTTTAGGGATCTCCTAGATTTAAGGAACTTGTTTGATTGTTATTGTGTATTTATGTCATGCTTAGTCAAGGGTTAGTCAAAACTTCGATTCAGTCCTATTAAACTTAGTGTCACTAAGGGACAACAATTAAAGACTTTGATTAGAGAACTTAGAAATTTCATTGTGATTATGATACCACCTTATTTGAACCTTGAATTTGCAACCATTTGTACTTAGTGACATTCTCAGCATTAGGAAATTTTTCTACTTGATTTTTGAATTTCATTAATCCCCCTAATTAATTTTCCTAAGGGTTTCAAGTCCTAATTAAGCCATTTTAAACCCTTCGGAAAATGCTAATAAATCCAATTTCAAACCCAAAAAATAGTTACAACCTTTACTTAAGACCATAATTAAATCCTCCAACCAATGAAATTTTAAAGCCCCATTGAATTTGACAGCAAATTAAATCTTAATTTAATTTTAAGTAAAAATTCAATATTTTGTTAATTATAATTAATTAATAATTATTAAAAAAAATTTCCAAAAGTGTCCCAAACCACTTGGGAATCTTTCTTTAGGTCTTCTTGACCTTTGGAACTGAATTTCAAGGAGTTGGGATCTCATTTGAGCACAAAATCCCAAAAAGGCCTTTAATTAAGGTGATTTCAAAAATTCATAAAACCCTAAAACTTCACAATATTTCATAACTAATCCAAAAAAATCCCAATTGAACAAAACCACTTGGCCATTTCAAATCCTAATAATGATAATATTTTTTGTTATTAAAAATATTAAATTTCAGAAATCTTTCAAAGTCAAAAAGTCAGCCCAAAAAACCGGTCAAATCTAGGGTCAAAATTAGTTTTAAAACTTCAACTTCGTAACTTAATGGCTAGAAAAATCCGATTTTTTCAACATAGCTTACCTTCTAACTTATTCGTTAATAAGGTCTAGTATTTTAATAAAATCAAAACATTCTAGAATTTTTGAGCTTAATTAAAAAGATCAATTTTCAACCCCTTAATTAAATGGATTAAAATATTCATAAAAATTCATAAAACTCAAAATCGCCTTTAAAACTCCAGAAAAATGGTAGCTTAATGTTTTAAAAACATTCACAAACCTTTTTAAATACAACCAACGATCCTAAAGATGAAGCTTTATTGGCTGGACTTACTCCGAGCCTGCCGGCGCTAAGTTCCTAAGGAGGCTTGGATTCCTCAAGGCCTGGTGGCACAACGCCACGAATGAATTCTAAGGGTGTTTAAACCTAAAATAGATTAATCATAAATTATTTAACCTTTTTAAAATTTTAATCAATATACATTAATTTTGGTTTATCGGCTGCCGACTATCCGGGCTGCGGGCTAAAGTGTCCTAAGGAGGCTGGTTCCTCAAGCCTGGTGGCACAACGCCACGAATCAAATTACATGAAAAAACTTAAATTAATCAACTTTAAAAATCCAGAAAATTGAACCTGATCAACCTTTAATTAATGATCCTATTTAGGACATATCAAAACCACCGACCTACCTCACAACACTGTAGACTGATTTGCCTAGGACACACCAACTCTAGGTTTTAGGCTTAAGGCCGGTGTTACCCATTTCGTTGTGACGAGGTTTTTCGAGTTTTCACTGCATGCTGGTTTGCTAGCTTTAGAATTGATTGATTGTTGTTTATTTTACGCAATCTGCTTGATATTCAAATTTTAATATATAACTGCCTGAGATTCAAATATTTAAAACGTGCTTGAGACAAATATAACTGCTGGAAAACTACAACTGGATTGATGGAATCCTGCAGGATCGAGTCTAGATTTTCTTATTTCATCAATGTAAATTTAATTCAATTAGGTTGTAATTATCTTGAAATGACTTGAGATATTGGGCACTAAAATTTCCAATGTTTGAATTTCAAATGAGGTAAAGACATCCCTAAAGGGAGAGTCTTGCTTCCATTGGAAGTCAAATAGGAATTCTTTCAAATACCAAAGAGGGAGATAACACCCCGGATTCAAGGGAGTTTCTTTCCACTGGATATCCGGACCGAAACGCAATCAGATGTTCGTGAGAAGATGAGAAATGGACAACCCCCTAGAAGAATCCCAAATTCCCAAAATTCCAATTTTGATTTAGGAATTAGAAATATCCGGGTTGTAATATTAACTCGTGACGGATTGTAGTCAGTTGGTGCCCGCGCCACTTTACTTTTCTTGCCAATTCTGGAGTAATAATTAAGGGCACTTTGCCCTACGACAATTCAATTTGATATATTTAATTTGATGATTTATTTAAATTGATTGCCCACATTAGAACTCCGCCTTTTCTAGTCCATCAAGCATTTACCGACTTTAGATTTGACCTGCGAATCGATTGTAGGCTCTTTGAGGACTTAATAAACATTTTCTCTTACTTAAATCACATTAAAAACTTTAGCTCACATAGAAACTCTATTGTTTTAAGAAATAACCCGGGCCGCCGGGAGTCCTCATTTGTCATAGCATTCATTCAAATTCAAATCTTTCTAATCGAGTCGATTAGCATGCATCATATTCGCAACTAATTTAAAAACCTTAAACCTTAACTTGCATTTGCTTAGCATCAGAACCCAACATAAGTTTAAGGGACCAATTAGGATCCGCTCCAGATGTCCGGTTCCCGTTCTCTGAATACCTTCTTACAATAACGTTCCGACCACTCTACATAAATTTGATCTGGACTTCATTTAATTTTTAAAGAGCTCTAGGTGGTTTAGGCTGGCTCCCCAATCCAGGCCGGGGTTAAGACTAGATTTGTATTGCCACTAGCTAGTTCGGCCGTCACAAAAAATATTTAGTACCCAATTTAGACTTAGGTTTTTGAGGCAAGCTCGAGCGCATATAAGACCTCACCCTCCGAGGAATTGAATCCCAACTTTCTAAAAAATGATCACTTTAAAAACATTAAAATCACTTTCAATCAAAATTTAAGCCCAACATTTATGATAGGCTGACCGAGTGTTTTCTGAAGTGCATTCAGAATCTCAAAGACACTCCTCTCCTCTTTCCTTTGACTACTGCAAAATAGTGTTCAGACTTGATCCAATCCCATTCTGAAAATTCCTACCATTTTCTCTCCTTTGATATCAAGCCTTGAAAATCATAAATAAAAATTGTAGCACCGCTATTTTAATCGAGAGTTTTCGTAGAAAAATTTTTTATTTCTACAATGTAATTAACTACGAGGGCCTTGCCCGCTCGTAGGGAGGAGAGATTTAGAAACCCAGATCTAATTTTCAAAATTGAAATTTTCAAAAATCTCTTAATTAATTATTTTTGGGAAAATCCAACGATCATTATCGTCATTTTCAAACGATCGATAATGATTGATATTTTCTTCTTCGGGAGAGACGTATATCACATATTATCGTAATCTATTTGATTTATGAAAATTAATGATCCTTCAAATCCATATTTATAGCCTTAGCCAAATACTCGATTAAATCCTATTTATGATCTCTCGAGTCAAATACGATTCTTTCTTGGATCATTGACTACGATAATAAGGATAAATTAAAGCTTTGTAATTCTGAACCAAATTAGTGAATTGATATTTCGCCTTTTTGAGATGATATATCATTCCTATCCTGAGTTCCATTACAAATTTAAAATTCAAAATAATCTATCCCAAAGATACATTAAATATTTTCAAAAACATATAATACATAAATAACATTTTTAACAAAACCCAGTACCAAGCTCAGTACTTACTCAATACGAGCCTCGGTACTACTCAAACCGAGCTTAGTTACTTACTCAGTTACTTGTGAAAGTATGGAACTTAGTACTTCACAGGTTACCAAGCTCGGTTATTGCTTCCGGTTACTAGAAGTACCAAACAGTAAGCTGTGTCCGCGTATCCAAACCCATAATTTCTCCTTCTCCTATCATTAACCTCTCCATCTTAATGCTAGAAAAATGCCAACATTACAATAGAAAGAATTGTAGAATAAAATGGAGAAATAGAATTTAGAATCATGAGTTTTACAAAATATTACAAAGAATAAGTTCAAAGCCACTACTTGCGCTTAGAAAAAATGAATGAGAGAATTAAGAATTTAATAAATTATAACTTAAACAGTTGGCTAATAAATAATGATGATTAATGCAGCCAAAGAGACAATTACTAAAACTTGGACATAAAAGCATGCCTTAACGAAATTGACAAAGAAAATTGCCTTTAAATAAAAGCCGAAGCTACATAAACGAAAAGAGGAAAGCTTGCTTAAGAATTCATAGCAGCTCTAAGACCAGAAAAAATTGAAAAAACCTCAAATAGTGTTTAAAGCCAACTCTTAAATTTACACTCCAAGAACGCAAGTAATTTAGCTCAAGACATATATATCTCTAATTGACTTGAATATTAATACATTGTTCAATCCCTTTTCTTTTTAGAACTCTCTATAGCAGTTCTTTTGGAATTTTATCATTATGCCCATAGCATGATATCTATAAGTGTCATGCCGAAAAGTTACTTTTATCACTTGATACAATCCAGGACAGCAAAATAAAGCCTATTTTTAAGATGCATATTCCAGCCAACCAACTAGTTGTAATAAGCCATATTTTGATCTGACGTTTAATTGAATCATTATGATGACAGTTTAACTTGATCATAAAATAAAAGGAAATTATCTCAAAACAAAAAGCTAAGAAGAAAAAATATTTTTGAGAATTTGATAAATATTGTAATAGATAACAATACAGATTCTGCAAAAAATGCCAACCAAAGGGCCTTATAGGATGCTTACATAATTTCCACAGTAGCTCTTCTTGTAGATACCCAGATAAACTCAAGTTAAACTTTTTAAGCATTAATATGTTAAAAAAGATAAGAGTATTCAACATTCATATTTGATACATCATACAATATCAAAAATTTTTAAGCAACATTTCCAAAAATTAGACTTTCATATCAAAATTCATTTTTATAAAAATTTATCACAAACCATGAGTTATCTAAAAAAATGTCATTCTCTTTCTCTCCAATAGTGTTATCTTTCAGAAGAAGGTAACATTGCCAATCTATAGATTATAAAGAAAGATTGCTAAAACAATTAGTATTCAAATAAACAAACATAAAAATTGGGAATTTAAAAATTTGCATACCATTTTAGCTTCCTTGAGGTGGATGTTGGCATTCTAAATGTTGCCAATGAATATCCCTCATTTTCAGACGTTAATGTGTTCATCTCCTCTTTGAGATTACTATTTGACTAAATTACTTCCAAACCCTTATTTCCTGATCTCGTTTCGTGTTATGAGGAACATTCATGTAGGAGTGACAACAAACCTTGAGTTTGACTATGTCTGGGTGCTTCAGGTTTCCATAAACATACTAAATTACCCTTTCTTAGCCTCTACATTCTCATCATTTGGTGTCAGCCCATCCCTATAGCCAAATTCTAGAAAGCTGTATCTGGCTATATAATATATTTAGCATTAACTTTTTGTTTTAAGAAACAAAAAAATAGTAGCAAATTTTATACAAAAAATTTTTAAATCTAGAGAGAAATACCCATCTCTATTAGCACTTCAGGAGACAGGTGCCATCTTTTTATGTTGTATTAGTTAATTCTACACTAATAATAATCTATCCTTGATAGCCTTATAACAACGAATTTGATCATTAAGTAATTATTTAATAAATATTAATATAAAATTTATATTAAATCTATGCCATCTCTTGGTATGAGAAATAGGAACTCACATGCCCATAGTGTGAGGGGACAAGTCTTTTTCTTTGCATTGCAGTATTCATGACAGCCTCTCCTCTTACATATGGAATTCGTAACTTCCCATGAATATTCTGTAATATATATAATATATAATGATGGTACTAACCTCTATAATTTGGTTGTGACTACGGGTGACTAAGCTAAACACCACGGTGCTGCATCAACACCAGCTGGAATAGACCCATAATTTCATCGAATTAGGGTCAAGCTATCCCAATGCTAAGCTTTTAAATTAATTCTTTATGG
>NW_021344944.1:0-341 GCF_001605985.2 Dendrobium catenatum | reverse complement strand
TCATCACGTTGACCGATGCACCTGGATCAACAAGGACTTTTGATAACTTGAAATTTCTCACATCTACGGTAATGTAGAGGGGGCGGTTATGGTCGGCAGTTCCCAGAAGTAAATCTTCGTTTGAAAAGGTAACCCCGGGAACCTCTTTGAAATAGAGAGCCTCACCTTTTGAAGTTGCAGCCAACTATGTTAAACAAATCTCGGGGTCGAGAAGTTCTTTAATTAAAGACTCCCTCATTTCTTTGGAGAGAAGGAGGGCGTCATAAATACTTAATTTCGCTGACAAGTTCCTAAGGTGGGCGACAATATTGTAATCAACCTTAGGAACGACAGACTCGAAA
>NW_021344943.1:0-306 GCF_001605985.2 Dendrobium catenatum | reverse complement strand
TGTACATGAGGGAGTATGATTATGAGGGGTTTTCACATGGTTGCTCTAGGAAATCTTGCACCTTTCTTCCTTTAGTGGCCTTGGTTTGTTCTTGGAGTTGCTATTGGGATAGAAGCTTTAAGGTTATGAGTCATGGGTAGTTTGACTTCACCAGGAAGTAAAAAAGGATTGAAGGTTCTCTTCCATAATTAGGAGTGTTAGAAACGATTGAAGGTTATCAGCCATCTTTAGGAGGGTGACAAAAATTTCAAAGGTTCATTGCCATCATTAGGATGGTGACATAACTATTAACTCTTCGCCACACAA
>NW_021344942.1:0-301 GCF_001605985.2 Dendrobium catenatum | reverse complement strand
CGGCTGCTTTAATGAGGATGCCCTAATCAGGATTTTTGCTTTTGGACAGATCGTCCAGGATGATGTTACCAAAAATATAAATCATTAGGGAACAATAGAAAATCTTCCAATCTTCAAAACATCAGGAGCCTCACCAAATATAATAGACTCAAGAAAGAAAAAAGATACAAACTGACTCAGACCTAGTCTACCCAATCTTGAGCTGATTCCAAATTGCAGTCCGATCGTGTGAACTTTAAATATTAGTAGAAAACAATCATAGAGAAATAAGAGTGTTTTCTATCATTAAAATCATAAATCA
>NW_021344941.1:0-211 GCF_001605985.2 Dendrobium catenatum | reverse complement strand
TATAAATAATCCCAAGCAGTTAATATTCAATCTCAAGTAGTTAATATTCAATCTAAGGCAGTTAATATTCATTCTCAAGCAGTTGATATTCATTCTCAAGCAGTTGACATATTTGAAATTTAAATGCTCAACAGAGTGTAGTAAATAAATAAACAGACATTCAATCAATTCTATGCTAACAACCAGCATGCAGTGAAAGCTCGAAAACCTG
>NW_021344940.1:0-200 GCF_001605985.2 Dendrobium catenatum | reverse complement strand
TTAGAAACAAATTCCTTTTTTCTCTCATAACTCTAGTGACACCTAAAGACAAAAATTAATGACCGAGTCTTAGATAACATAGACTTAAGATGCATACCCCTTATAGGATAGAAACATTGAACATAGAAAATTTAGTGACACGTTATCCTAGGTTTAGTGTGCTATGACTTATTAATAATCAACCAATAAATCAATCATAA
>NW_021344939.1:0-739 GCF_001605985.2 Dendrobium catenatum | reverse complement strand
AGCCTTGCAGGCCCTCCTCAACATCAATGGAAGCCCCAGGTACTCCAGAGAATCAGCCTTCCTGTACCCCAGCGCCTTAGCTAATGCCCTCTTCCTCCAGCCAGGACATTTCTTATTAAACAGCACCGCTGACTTGCCACAGTTAATTATCTGGCCAGTCCAGCCGCAGTAGTCCTCCAGAATGTTAGCGACCAGAGCGGCATTGCCACGGGTGGCTTCAGCAAAGATAAGGATATCATCAGCGTACAGCAGGTGGGAGATCCGATCCGAGTTCCTCGCAATCTAAACACCAAGCCGGTCCCCTCTCTGTCTAAAAGCTTTAGAGAGCAGCTCTCAGAGCGAAGAGGATGAAAGAGGTACGGGGACAGGGACAACTCTGTTGAAAGCCACTACTTGGCACAATTCCAGTCCGTCCAAGCCCATTGATGAAGGATCAAAAATTTTTCGGCTGGGAAATGCAGCGGGTAATCAAAAGAGTAACTGCGCCGAAAGATCCATAAGATGCATAATCTTCGCTAGTATTTCCCAGGCCAACAACAGTCATAAGGCCTGCTGCATGTCTACCATTTAACACCATAAGGGCCACGCCTTCTGAGCCGTGTATCTGACTTGCCCATCAAGCTCTTGCGCCACAGCCGTGGCTAGAGATGCTTCTCCTGGCAACAACGCCCCCTTGCTCCTCCCCACCACCTTTGTAAAGGATAAGCTTCAAGACGATTGATCAGCACCTTCGCCCACC
>NW_021344938.1:0-227 GCF_001605985.2 Dendrobium catenatum | reverse complement strand
CATCCAAACACATGCAAATATGAAAGATTAAGTGTTCTACCCTTAAGAAGTTTATAGGGTATCTTATTCAACTTGGATATACCAATTAAGAACATAACAAGCTGTACTATCCGCTTCAGCCCAAACATTTTTTAGAAATGAATATTCAGCTAATATGGATTTAAAGACTTATTTTAAAGTTTTATTTTTTTTCTTGATTCTGTATAGGTTGTTAAACTTAAGTTATT
>NW_021344937.1:0-404 GCF_001605985.2 Dendrobium catenatum | reverse complement strand
AGTTCAATTGAGATGCAAGTGCCAATTAAGAAAATTCATCCTGAAGTCAATTTCAATCTATGGAGTACATCTACCTACGTACCTATAGCAGTGAAGGATATATTATATGAGATCAAATACCACAACAAAATGCATGAATAATACGACAAGTGCAATCTCCTACGACCTAAAGCAGGAGACTTGTTAGTGCACTACAATCTACCTGCGCAAATCATGCAAGTAGTGCACGACAGTCTACCTGTACGAAGCAGCAATACGCCACGCCACCGGATCAGCGACATTCGTACAAGCAGACAGAAGGCGTCTATTCCAAGAATATCCCCGCACGTGCACAATAGTTTGTGTACACATAGGTACACTAAAAAGAGAAAATACAATCCAAACCCGCATGGGCCCCGGCGAGC
>NW_021344936.1:0-291 GCF_001605985.2 Dendrobium catenatum | reverse complement strand
TATAGTATATGATATATAGGCATTGATACTTAATGTTGTACTTCATGCATAGAATAGATGTTCACTAGCTTAATATGATAAATATATTGATATACATGGAATAATATTTAGAATGAAATAAAGTATAAGTTATTGACATGCATAGATTCATAATATACATGCTACATTATACTTGACATGAGTATATGAATAACAAAATATATTAATCCTTTTTTTGGCTGCTGATCACTAATCACAAAATTTAATTATATTACTTTTAAGGATTTCTATTTTTCATATAAACTAATATTG
>NW_021344935.1:0-235 GCF_001605985.2 Dendrobium catenatum | reverse complement strand
TGAGAGTACAAAAAGCATTTTGGGCGGATTCGGCATCCAATTCATCAGAGACAGTTCCAGAAGATGAGACATCAAAATTATGCTTGATGGCAGACAACAATCTTGATCAAGAAGAGGTATGTGAACTTTCCTACGATCAACTTCTTGAAGTTTCAGAAAAAATTCATGCATCATATAGAGAACTAAAGAAAACACATACTAGCTTGAAATTAGAATTTTTAAATCTATAAAAAGA
>NW_021344934.1:0-595 GCF_001605985.2 Dendrobium catenatum | reverse complement strand
ACTTGCACATTTTTACCATTCCTAAAATCATACTTTATACTTTCCTAAAGTCATACATTTCCTCCTACTTTCACCTCTCAAACTTAAACACAAAACTTATTACAAAATTCACTTCTTAAACTATACATCCATTTTCACTATTTAACATACAAACACTTTATTTTCCATACCCTTATACACTTCTCATTTTCAACTTTCTATACATTTTACCTTCCAACACATAAGCACACAATTCACCTTTCAACATAAATCTTTCACTTTTCTAAATCACACAATTTTCACTTTTATATATAAATGCAAATCAATTTTCCTTACTAAATCAAATACTTTAATTTTCATAATCTTCACACAAGACATTTCTAAAATACATTTTCTCTTTTCGATATACTTTTCAAAACACTTTTCTTATTAATGCCAACATTTTCATTTTTCACAAAACACACATTTTCCACTTTTCAAAACATATAAAACACTATTCCTTATCAATCCAAACATTTTACCTTTCATTTTACATTACACAAAACCCTTCCAACATATACTTCTACTTTTAAAATATATAATCTCCATTTCTCACTTTTCAAAAAAATTTCAAGTA
>NW_021344933.1:0-240 GCF_001605985.2 Dendrobium catenatum | reverse complement strand
AAGACAAGGAACAGAAGTAAAGAGTTTTCAAGGAGAATGGTCAATATTGAACATTTATTAGCGAGTCAAAGGAGGAAAAGTAGGAGGTGCCTGATTCTGAGAAGCTCATAGGCAACCTCAGCCTACCCTATGTTGGGCTTTACATTTTAAGAGAAAATTTTATATTCAAGTTGACATTTTATTAGAAATTTGGGATTATATTGCCGGAGGGAGAGGACTTAAGATCTAAAAAGAATCTGC
>NW_021344932.1:0-447 GCF_001605985.2 Dendrobium catenatum | reverse complement strand
AGCTTGTTCACGAACTTCAAATGATGTTATTCGCGAATATAAACGAGCCGAACACATTAGTGTTCAAGTTTGTTTATTTAAGAATTGAGTATTGAAAATATTGTTCAAGTTTGTTTGTTTAATTAATTAAACGATCACAAACGAGCTTTAATCGAACCGAACAACGAGTAGCTCGTCAAAGGTTTGGTTGGCTTGCAGCCCTAGTGGGAAGAAGATCGGAAGATGCAGATTTTAGCTGTTTGGATAATGACAGGTGAGAGCTTAACAAGCTGGCATTGACTCAGCTTTACTTGTTTGTTTACCTAATGAAAAAACAAATACCCTTAATATTATTTTTCCTTTATTTTTCAAAGAAAAAAATTTATATAATTTTATTTTGTTATTATAGGCAAAAATTTTTAAAAATATTTATGTTATTAGTATAAAATAATTTAATTATTTTACTAG
>NW_021344931.1:0-889 GCF_001605985.2 Dendrobium catenatum | reverse complement strand
AACGTAGAGGAGCGCACGTTCACTGGACCGAATAAAAATTCCAATATTGGAGCTAAGATAGCCTTTCTAACTCCCCATTTCTCGTTATACACAGCGGCATTGCAACAAGGCCGCCAATTTTTATATGAAAAGTTTAAGATTTTTTTTTTTTTGCTGAGATATAAAAATTGTAACCGTCATAATTTTTCAAAACCTTTCATTTTACTCCACATGTCTGTCATTGCAAAAAGTTTATTAGCAACTAAAGTTTCGTTTGGGACAGCTTTCTAAAACAGTTTTCAGTACAAAAATTTTTATTTCAAGAAATTTTTATGCTAGAAAATTGCTTTCGAAAGCAGTAAGAAAATTGTTCAAATAAAGCCTAAAATATCACATTTTTTGTTATTTTGCTTGTTGCACTTTATACTATTTAATTATTTATAAATCAAGCTTGTTAAACCTTAAATTTTCATTCTTTTTATTTATTCAGTTAACACAGTTTGTGATTGAATAAAATAAAATAAAAAATCTGGATGAGTTTGGAATCTATTTAATCTGCTTTGAGATTAGTGCGGTTTAATTTTTGATTGATTACTCGTGTTATGTTCTTCTTAAAATAAATTAAATAATTTTTAACTTATCTGTCCTAATATACAGATTTTACTTATGATTGGATTTCGAATAGAATAAGATGGCATTTTAATAATTCTCTCTTGATTTAGATTAGTTATTATGTGTGGATTCCGGATGCCGTCCGGAGGTGAATCATAACGAGCCACATCACTCGTTTGTTCGATACTGATGCTTGGTACCGCTATGTATCAGTTGATGTGGCGCACTGTGATTCGCCTCCGAATGATCCGGAATCCGCACAGAATAATTTCTCCTCATGCATTCTATATGGTTGCCA
>NW_021344930.1:0-869 GCF_001605985.2 Dendrobium catenatum | reverse complement strand
AAGGAAGGCATTCTATTCTCCAAATTAGACCATATCCTGATCATGTTGCTACTGCTAGGCTACATAGGAGTAAGAGCAAGCTCAATATTATTCTTGTTTCTACTACTTCTTTGTTATGTAGGAATCAAAATGGGCCTCCCATTGATCAAACCATTGAAATAGCTGATCAATCTAAGATTTCTAGTGGATAGAAGCAAGTGCTTGAGGTTGTTCTTCCTTTCACTCCTCTTGCTTGCGGTCAGCATATTGAATGTTTTAGTAATGAGCATTGTGAACGACATGGAAGGATCTATTAAATCGAAGACTTAGAGGTGATTAGGTGGAGCAGGAAATTGAAGATTATTTTTGGACTTTAGGACAAAGGCAAGGTTAGGCTTTCTTTTTTATCTAGGATCTCAAATGCAGGTTAGATTTTTTAGAGATTGAATTATAAGATCAACTGCATTAAAGTCAATGTGAGCCATGATATAATAGCTAACAAGTGAGAGAACATGTGTAATGTTAATCTTATCAGCAACTTTAGGAATGATGGGATTTTGAAGAATATTTTGGATGATCCTAGCATCTTACACTATTGTGTTGACAAAAGGAATGCGATAGTTAACAAGGGATTCTCTAAGAATAGTTTTTGCTTGGGTCCGCTTATAGTTAGGATCTGAGGTCAAAATATTAATTTTTTCACCAGTAGTGGAAAGGTAAAGAAATTTGTGGAAGTCTTGGTAGGTTATTTCAACAGGCCTTCTATTAAAATAAGATTGTAGGGTGGTAACTTCAACATTATTTCAAAGGCTTGAAAAAAATTCAAATAGAAATTTAGAATTGAATGGATAGGTAAGGGTGAGGATGAATCTAAGAGTGGTATGGGTAAA
>NW_021344929.1:0-210 GCF_001605985.2 Dendrobium catenatum | reverse complement strand
TTTCATTTTTAAATATTTTTGGAATTTTGGGATTTTGAGTTTTTTTCTGGATTTTTGTGGGTTTTTTGGGTGGAATTTTGAGAAATATTTGTAAACTTTAGACATTTGGGAGACATTTGAAAATATTTGAAAACCCCTCCGGTTGAGATATGCATTTAACACGGCCATCATCAGGGTGTTTGGGGTCATTTCCATTTAAAGCTTGAACCT
>NW_021344928.1:0-212 GCF_001605985.2 Dendrobium catenatum | reverse complement strand
CATCCTAGCCGATTACCAAAAATACAGAATACCTTAATTGTTTTTTGCGGCAATTTCTTTCTATTTTGAGCCTATCATCCAGGCCGATACAAGTATCATCCCGACCGATTGGCTAATGACGGCTGCCTTAATTAAGAACCCCTGATTAGATTTTCTTTTTTAAGCCCGTTCGTTGAGGCCGATGTAAATATCATCCTGGCCGATTTGAGTAA
>NW_021344927.1:0-413 GCF_001605985.2 Dendrobium catenatum | reverse complement strand
AAAAGCAAGGTCCGTAGTGATCACCTCCGAGACCTACGAATCGTTTTTGAGCGCTTAAGAAAGCATGATTTGAAGATGAATCCCCTAAAGTGTGCATTTGGAGTTAGTGCAGGAAAGTTTCTTGGTTTTATTGTTCGTTATCGTGGCATTGAGATTGATCCTTCCATGATCAAAGCCATAGTGGACTTAAAACCTCCTAGGAGTCTTACCCAGTTGAGGTCTTTTCAGGGTAAGCTCACTTTCTTGCGGAGATTTATCTCCAATCTCGCCAGTATATATCATCCCTTTGCTGCTCTAGCGAAGAAGGATGCCCGCTTCCATTGGGATAAGGGTTGTCAGGAGGCCTTTGAGAGCATAAAGCGCTACCTGACGAATACCCCAGTGTTAGCTGCACCGATCCCTGGCAAACCGTT
>NW_021344926.1:0-207 GCF_001605985.2 Dendrobium catenatum | reverse complement strand
TTTGTTGCAAGTCCAAGCTTGTATTCAATTTTATTTTACTTAGGTTCAAGTATTTTGTAGGCCCTTTTGTGTCCAAATGAATCCAAGTCCAAGTCCACAAATTTATGTTTCAGTCTGAGTATTGTTCAGGTCCTTAATGAACCTCTTCCATTCGTTCGAGTCCCCTGTAGTTCTTTGAATTTGATTCATGTCCAGGTTCTTTTGATC
>NW_021344925.1:0-267 GCF_001605985.2 Dendrobium catenatum | reverse complement strand
TGCGTCATTACTAGGTTTAGAATCTGGGTTGTTGTCAAGGGTGCCCGGCCACTTTACTTTCTGCAAAACTATGGTTTGTAATAAGCAAGGCAACTTTGCCTATGGACATTTATTAATTAGTTAATTTATATTTGATGTGATGATCTGATTCCCTTTAGGATTACCTGCTTTTATTAGTTTTTTGGCGATTGTGTGCCGCTTTTGTTTTTGCCTGGACTCGTGAGGCTCGTGAGGGTGTGAAAATTTTTATACTCATAACCTTAAAGT
>NW_021344924.1:0-264 GCF_001605985.2 Dendrobium catenatum | reverse complement strand
TGATTTTGAGAGAAATGTGTGTGTGTGCTAGAGAAAGCTTTGTGTGTTAAAAAATAGTTTGTTGGATGTTTATTTGAAAGTGAAATGTATTTGCATTGAATGGAGAAATATATGAAGGGTATTGTGTGAGAAAGGTATTTGTATGAGTTTTGGAAAACAATGTGAAAAGTGGGATAGGTGAAAAGAAAGGTTGGATTGTGAGATTAAAATGTGGGTAAGTATGGAAGTGTTTGTGTTAAAGAACAAAGTGTTTGAAAGAAGAGA
>NW_021344923.1:0-330 GCF_001605985.2 Dendrobium catenatum | reverse complement strand
TATCCTTAATGGAACATAAGCTCTTTAAAATATAGTGTTTGAAATAAAACCTAAAAGCTATTGTTCTAGCCTATTACAATGATCAAACATAAATAAAAGGAAGCAACAAAAATACACGAGGACAAGGCCAACACCATGAGAGGTCCGAGAGAAGCACCAATCAGTATAAAACCTGCATGGAAATAAACAAAAAAGACAGACAAAAAACAACGGACCAACTAACAAGAACAAAGCCAACCGGATCACCCACAGAAAGCAACACAATCAGCTCACCTCCAACCCAAACACCCCAACCATTCCTAATCCCAAACACCATCCAAAAGCAACCAA
>NW_021344922.1:0-493 GCF_001605985.2 Dendrobium catenatum | reverse complement strand
CGGGTCGGGTTTTCGTTTCGTGTCAAATATTGACACCCCTAGTTAGAGGTGATTTCCTCTACTGGTCCGAATTCTGTTATTTTGACTCAGATGAACATTCAGTCTTCTCTGTAAGAAAGGATTCAAGAAGTTCAGAAGTCAGATCATGACTATTTGAAGTTGATTACTCAGATTGAATATGGTAAGAAACCTGAACTGCGAGTTTCTGATTCTGGTGTTATTTTCTGCAAGAATAGACTGGATTCCTATGTTTGGAGATTTGAGGAAAGAGATTCTGTATGAATCTCATCATTCAGGCTATATGATTCATCCGGGAAGTGGCAAGATGTACGGATATATGAAGAGATTGTTCTGGTGGCCTGGAATGAAAAAGGATGTAGTAGACTTTGTTTCAAAATGCGAAGTTTGTCAATTAGTGAAGGCAGAGCATCAGCGACCAGGAGGTATTTTGCAGTTGTTGCCTATCCCTGAGTGGAAATGGGAGGAGGTAACG
>NW_021344921.1:0-252 GCF_001605985.2 Dendrobium catenatum | reverse complement strand
CAAACGACTTTGAGCATTTTCTTGCTCCGCCTCCTCCTTCTGGCGAAACTTTCGATCAAGTGACTGCTCTCAAGAACTGGCGTATCATCGACCAAAACCTTCAGGCTGCCATTTGCTCGACGATATCTCCGACCGTCTTACCCTATATAATTCACCTCGACACAACCCATGACATCTGACAGATTCTTGAAAGCCAATTCCAGGCTACCAGTCGATCCAAGGTAATCCAGCTCAAGAATGAGCTACACCACG
>NW_021344920.1:0-1287 GCF_001605985.2 Dendrobium catenatum | reverse complement strand
GATAATCTATTTTCCCTTTTTTATCTGCCTTCTTATTAAATGGGAATGTAAAATATCTTTCTTAACAAGGAATTTAAATATCTTCTTTATGCTTTCTCTTTTAAAGGGATATTCCTTGTTAAGTCTCCCCTGTAAAGACGGCTGACTCTCTGATGTCATATAAGGAGGTATGGACTGTTGAGTCCGTGGTCGTGGTGGAGGTGAACTACACACGGGCTTCTTACCCTTATCTGGTGGCCCATAGGTACTATATACCTCCCCCTTCCTAGGAGGAGGTGCCCTTGAAGACTCTTGTCATTGAGGTTTACGTGAAGGTTGACTCTCAACCTTAGGAGGGACTATATCGAGTATGCTGTCATGTAGACTGGTCACCTTAGTTAATAATTTTTGGAAGGTTCTTATACTTAAACCTTTCATGTAAGGTGCTATAGGGCCATCTATATTCTTTAGCAAAATCTCTAATGTATGCTGCTCCTGTAACTGGGGCTCGCACTGTAGGCTAAGGTTCCTTCATCTGATTATATAATTTGGAAGACTCTCTCTAGGGCGCTGTCTAGTCACAACTAACTCTCCAACAGTGACCCAGTGCTCTATACTAACAAACTTCTGTATAAATTGCTGCTCTAACTCTGCAAAGGTCTAGAAAGAGTCATTGGGGAGATCGGCATACCAAGAAAATGCCACCCCGACTAGACTACTGACAAACAACCTCAACATCAGGGTATCGTTTCCCCCTATGTTGCAACATATGGCCCGATACTGAGCCACATGCTGCCTCACGTTCCCAAACCCATCAAACACTCTAAATTTAGGGGGAATAAAGCCAGGGTGTAGGGCTCCTGCTTATACTCAATAGGGTAAGGACGCCCTCTACTAACTGCCTCACCAGCCTTCCTGGAAATAGCCTGCTCTGCCTTCTAGGCTATCAAATCTTGGATCTGACCTACTAACAACTGAGCTGGCTGACTCTGGATAACAGGAGGTGTTGTAGGAATTGCTCTCTAGACCCTATCCACTCTCACAAGGTCTAATGCTACTGGAGGTACTACGTACTAGCTTATCTCTGGACGTGGTAGGGGTACCTACATCCATCATCTAGGGTGTAGCCCCTAAAATAGTTAACTTAGCAGTCATCACTGCCATGGCATTGGCCATCTTAGCCATCGGAGTTTGTAAGTGTAGGACTATGGCATATATAGCAATTGATCTAGGAGATCCTCCTGCCTCGGGGTCTCCTTACTCATCCTCATCCTCGTGGTCCCTCTACTCATCCGAGTGACCTCGACG
>NW_021344919.1:0-210 GCF_001605985.2 Dendrobium catenatum | reverse complement strand
CCAAAAATACTCATAAAAATCCAAAACTCCACCCAAATTCCCACAAAAATCCAGAAAATTCTCAAAATCCCAAAAATATTTAAAAATGAAATAAATCTATCAAAAAACTTAAAGCAAAATCCATCCACCCTCCGCAATAGTTTGCCGGGGCGGACAAGTTAAAGTTTACTCAAACTCACAAAGAGCCAAATGCCTAGTCGAAAATATCAC
>NW_021344918.1:0-231 GCF_001605985.2 Dendrobium catenatum | reverse complement strand
AAAATATTGTATTCATATTGTCTCCTTAGTTAAGAAGTAAGCCAAAAATGCGAGCTGTTTAACAAGTGAAACACAAATTATTCACAAAACTTGAACGAGATGGACGTCCACAAATAATCACAACGGAAATGAGCATTAGAGCTATTTATAGATTTGAGGGTATACGGCGGTCTTCCTATTGTGCAAATACCCAATTTTATGAAATGAGCATATACATGAAATGGTTAGAGT
>NW_021344917.1:0-308 GCF_001605985.2 Dendrobium catenatum | reverse complement strand
GGCTCATACTCATTATGTGAAGTCCAATATCAATATTCTAGTATGAATCATCTGCGATATAAATCAATAATAATTTCATTTGGTGAGAGGTAGGCTAGATTTCTTATTTGAAACAAGGACAACGAAACATTTCCTCTGATATAAAGGAAGGTAATTGACGGCCTACCTAGATAAAAAATTCACTCTATTAAAAATTCATCTATTAATCAATTGTACATCTATAACACACTTGAGTTATAAATTCCTACAATCAAATAATGAGATTTGTATCAATTTAATGTTATTTATGTATAATTATAATCATAATT
>NW_021344916.1:0-399 GCF_001605985.2 Dendrobium catenatum | reverse complement strand
TCAATCTAATCTATCAATTCCAAGCAAATCAGAAAATTTATGAAAATCGGGTAGCGTAACGGCAATCTATCAAATTTACACAAAAATCCTGCAAAAAGCACAAATTCCAAATTTCTCCAAATTACAGTAGAATATTCACGACATCAATAAAGAACTATTATTCTATAGAATCCAAATCAAATCAAGTCTTGATATTTTTCTATTTGATTAAAATCGCATAGAATCAATTCCGACTGGTAAAATCTTTGTAGAAAATAGTCAAATCGTGTACAATAGTCATATCTATAACATACCAAAAGTTGTGCGGTGAAAGTTGTGTCAAATCGAAATCATGTCCAAAATTCGACTTCAAAAACACAAAATAATGCACAACTCGGTCAAAACTCAATATCTCTGAAA
>NW_021344915.1:0-488 GCF_001605985.2 Dendrobium catenatum | reverse complement strand
CAAGTTTTTAAACTTATTTTTATTTTCAAAATTTAAAGAATTATTATATTATAGAATATTCATGATAATAAAAATAATGTTTCTTATTTTACTTTTATTTGAAAATACAGCACATAATATATAAAGCATGGAGTTTTATAGAAGATACTAGAATTTTTACATAATAATTTTAGAGAAGGAAACAAATTATGTGGCATGACCTACTTAAAATGATATATTATATAAGTGCAATTATACGTTCAACCCTTCTTTTGAATTAGCGAAGTCCAAATCACAAAGTTGAGAATGCTAGTTTGATCACGAGAATGTTAGTGTATTTAAATAAGATGTACAGTCAGCAATTCCCTTTATCTCTCTATTTCTTGTAAACCAGTAACGTGGTCACACGTGTAAAGTCCCTCTTAGATGTCTATTTAGGGACCTACTCTGTAACCGGTAAAGACAAGAAAACATACATCATTACTTTGCTTTTACTGTTCATCTTCTTC
>NW_021344914.1:0-229 GCF_001605985.2 Dendrobium catenatum | reverse complement strand
CCAGTTGAAATAATTCCACTAGTGTTTCTTTGAAGTATAAAGACCGATTCGTCTCACAAGTCAAGACGATCGGTTTACAATCAGCTTCTAACTAAGTTATAAAGTTTTGTGAAATCCCGACGTTTTCGGGAAATCCGGCAGAGTTCCGGCGTATTCAGGCGGCTGGAAGAGCTCCAGCGGTGGTCGAGGAGGAGATGATTCGCCCTTTCCCCTTTTTCTTCTTCTTCTC
>NW_021344913.1:0-256 GCF_001605985.2 Dendrobium catenatum | reverse complement strand
AGCTCGAGAAGTGAACTTGAGCATCGAACGTGCAATGGAAGGCTCATATATCAAATTGCTCAATCTTACTCATCTAAGTAAGTTTAGAGCGGATGCCCATCTAGCAGTTTGGTTAGGGAAGAAGGATGCTGTCACTATATGGGATCAGGATTACATGCATTGGTGCTTCCAGGCTTACCTGATACATGGGTTGATATCCTGTCAGCACAAATCTTGTATAGTTTGGAAGCAGGATGATGAAAGTGGCACAACTCAT
>NW_021344912.1:0-942 GCF_001605985.2 Dendrobium catenatum | reverse complement strand
AAAAAAAGAAAGAGAAGGGGAAGATACCCAAGATAAATCAGAAAAGAAGGACAAGACCAGCGACAGCAAAAGGGGATCCAAAGACAAGCTAAATGACATATCAAAAGATATCAATATGAAGTCAGATCCCCAACAAGGCATAGCTCCCACTTTGTAAGCAGAAGGCGACAACAACTGAGGAATCCCGCTAGTACTAGTGAAGCCAACTGCAGCAAGAGGAACCGAAACGATGGGTAAAAAACTCTGCTAGCTAACAAGCACAGCACCACGCTAAAAACCTTCATGTTAAAGCCATAATAGAAACAAGCCTAAACGACAGCAGTAAACATTAATTATAGAAATCAATCATGGCGTTTAGTGACTGTCTTTTTTTTTTTTTTTTTTTGGGAAAACCCGGAGCAAAAGACCATATATTAAAGAAAAATCAATTACATGTAAACCTATAAGGCAAAAATGGAAAAACAACAACTAAATCCACCAACCGCCAAGAAAAACAATGGGATGGGATCAAAAATAATCAAAAGGTTCAGAAATATAAGACCAGAACCCAGTCATCAAAATCTATCAGAAGATAGCCATCATAGCTGTGGAGAAGGCTCTGGTTGCCAAAATAAACCGAAGGCAAATAAGAACAGAGCAGCAGAACACTTAAAAGGATTGGATGGCCATCAAAGAACCTCCAGCCGCAAACTTCAAAATTCCATTCAGTCACAGCCAGGTTGCCACACAGGCCATCCATAGCTAGAATGGATGGGTTCGGCCTTGCTCATCATCGTCAGATTATCAAAAATCCAACACCCAAAATTGGCATCCAACGGAATCTTGCCATAACAGGCATGCAAAAAATAGAAACTGCAATAGCCTTGAAACCAAAAAAAACAAAATGGCAAGAACTGCAACACGACTATCCCAAAAATTTCCATCCCATCATCCAAAACTGCA
>NW_021344911.1:0-394 GCF_001605985.2 Dendrobium catenatum | reverse complement strand
ATTTTTATCCTCCAAGTGATGGTAAGAGAACCTCGAACTTTGTTAAAGATCTTCTTTTCCAGAGCCATAGTGATTTCATGAGAACCTCGAATCTTTCTAGGAGCAACCTTGTGAATCCCTTCACAACTTCTCTCTCATAAAATCTCCCTCTCCTCTCTCACCAATCTCTCCTTCTTCTCTCCCTCAAGCTCTCTCTCAAGAAGACTAAGTAGAAAAAGATGTCTCAAAATAATATTTGAAACCCTTAAATAGCGTACTTGAAAAAAACCATAAATTTCAAGCCATCCTACTTTTATTCGTACAGTACGATGCACGTATCATATACGGTATGATCAGTTCAATTCAAACTCATCCAATAAGATTGTTCAGATGAACTGTTCAACTTTTATAATAT
>NW_021344910.1:0-254 GCF_001605985.2 Dendrobium catenatum | reverse complement strand
TATGAATAAATTTTTATTTCCATTATCGAAAAACGCAAACAACTTTGCACCGGAAAAATTTTTACCATGTAACTTTTTATATCCCTAGCGGTGTCGCAAGAATATGCGGGCTCCAAAAATTCGTGCCCCAACTTCTCTGCGGCCCCTTTCTTTTTTTTTTCTTCAGGTCGTCGAGGAGAGTTTTAACGAGCAAGTTCTGAGGCAAATTTTCATATGATAGATTGGGTTTAGAATAAGACATTACCAAGAGATTT
>NW_021344909.1:0-221 GCF_001605985.2 Dendrobium catenatum | reverse complement strand
GCCATTCACTATCAGACCTTCATGAGATCGTTCCTTGTCAGCCAAACTTCTGCACTAAAGCCGTCGGATTTTCGTCCGACCGTCATCGGTCATTTGACTAGCTCTTCAAATTACTGTAATTTGACCACCTCTAAATCGAGGGACGGGTCAACCATTGTAATTAACTCAATTTTAGTTGAATCTTTTCACCTGGGCGAGGCCTCGTGGTTTTTCCCTCTTTG
>NW_021344908.1:0-260 GCF_001605985.2 Dendrobium catenatum | reverse complement strand
GCACTTGATATGTGTCTTAGGTAGCCATTGAAGCTTCATTCTTCTGGAGAAAACATGAAGAGAGAGCTTGAAAGGTAGAGAAGAAAGGGTGGAATTTGAGAGAGGGAGAAGATCCTTAGAGGGGATTTCAAGGGAGTGTGGAGGGGGTTCCACACAGTTGCTCCGGCGAGCTTCCACCTTAGTACCATCGGATTCAAGGCACATCTTTAGGGAAGTTTTTGGAAGAAGAAGATATCTTTGGTGTCAAAGGGCTCGGCTAC
>NW_021344907.1:0-336 GCF_001605985.2 Dendrobium catenatum | reverse complement strand
ATTTAACACTTATTATTCTTTATTGTTGACCTCCATATAATACCCAAAGAAAAAAATGAAAACGAAATGTATACCTGCTGCAATTCATTGGGTTCACGAATATTGCCGGAAATCCCGTCAAAATCACTGTACATGTGGCGACTTCCGAGAATCCTGCTCAAAATATACGATCTCACCTCGAAAGAGCACCCAAGTCGCCTTTAAATGCCGAACCAACCCCATGGCTTTCGGCTGCTCTTCTCCTTCCATGAACACCTCTCGATCTCCTGCTCTCTCCCGACCGACCCCCATAGTCGAACAAGAGCCGAGCTCCACTGCATCTCCACCTCTCCCCTC
>NW_021344906.1:0-250 GCF_001605985.2 Dendrobium catenatum | reverse complement strand
CTCTCAAATGTAAAAGTTAAATTTATTATTACATGATATTTCTTGAGAGAATTGACTTGCATATTGGGTATGGTAATGAATTACTCATTTAAAAATTGATCATCCTCCTTATAAGGACTAAAGTTAATGGGGCTTAAATCTAATGAGAGATATCCGAGTAGTAAACCTTATATGATGCACCATAAATCCTCTCTTGATGAATGAACATACAACAATTAAATTATTTCTAATTTGATTTTTAGTTTTCATT
>NW_021344905.1:0-1129 GCF_001605985.2 Dendrobium catenatum | reverse complement strand
TCTTGTTTTCTGTGCAGATTTTGGGGGGTTTTGTGGTGTCTTTTGGCCTTTCATTTCCCCAAACCTGATTGGTTTTGGTTGGAGGTGGAATGTCTGTTTGGCCTCTTTCTTTTGCTTATAAATTGTAGATGTTTTGGAATGAATGAGGTTGTTGAATATTTGAGCAAAGTCTCTACTAAAAACCTAAGGGTTTCTTCTCTTGGAAAAGCTTGAGAGCTTGTCCACCCCCTTTTCCTCCTCTCTATTTCGTCTTGGCTTCTAATCTCTTCTTTTCTACGCAAATTCCACTCCATCTGTATCCTTCTTCTAAAGCATTTAGAAGTTGTTTGTTGGCTGATTTTGGGAGACATTTGCAGGAGGAGTTTGGTAGGACGTTGGACCCTTTTGCAGTTACCCTCGATTTGCAAGCCTAAGCACTATTTTTTCATATACTTTCCTACTCTAGTTGCATGTGAGAAAACCGTTTGATGGTTGTTCTGAGGATAGCATTTTTATGTTATAATTTTGTTTCGTTTGATTTGACTTTTCGTTTATCCGGATGTTTGTTTGGATGTTTGCAAGTTAAAGTGAATCGAGTTTGGTTTTATTGTCCTTGTGTTCTCCAACTTGGCTTTTCTTTTTAGTCCCACATATTAAAACTTCAATCACATCAACAGTAACTAGATGGAGGCTTTTTTATTTAAAAAAATGGAAAGTAAATAACTTTTTTTCCATCTAATTAGGCCAGAATCTTCAGATGAATCATTTGAAGGGGACAATCATCACAAAATCAAACTTTGATGAAGTTTGCAAAAAATAACTAATAGCAATATGCTTCTAAGTAGATAGAGAACTACCGTTAAAAAAGAAGGCACAAAATAAACTATTTTAAACTGATTGGCTCAGAAATTGTAGCTCTTGAACTCAAAAAAAAAATGGGATTTTGATGATAGATAAATTACAGTTTCTATAAGCTTCAATGAAACTCGTATTAAGCACATAATGTTGGCAAACTAACCTTCAAATTTAATTCCCGCACATGTAACATTAAGTAAAAAAATGAATAGTGACAAAATAAGAGGCAACAAGATGAAACCGAAGTACCAGAATTCAGAGATAGAGATAATGAAAAAACCTTGAGACGATTCGA
>NW_021344904.1:0-234 GCF_001605985.2 Dendrobium catenatum | reverse complement strand
ATTATACATCATATAAAGTGCATTATATGGTGGGAATTGAAAGAATCAGTATTGACATGTTCGTTTGGTCAACAGGAACATAGTTAGCAGGTGATGAAGGTAAAAAACATTGTAGTTAGGTGGCGGTAGTAAAAAAGACTATAGTCAGTTGATGACAGAGGTCAATAAAACCATTATCAGGACACATAGGTCAAAACAACTATAGTCGATAGGTGAAGGAGGCTAAAAAGACCG
>NW_021344903.1:0-334 GCF_001605985.2 Dendrobium catenatum | reverse complement strand
CGATGCATTCCTCCACTTCAACCATCCAACTTGAATTATGCTAATAATTTATCCATCTATTTTACCATCACTCTGAACAATAAAATCAAGATATCTACAACGTGTCCACTTATTAATGACTTGATCGCCCAAAGTCACAATCCCCTCACTAGGTCTATTGCTACTAAATTTACACTCCATATATTTCAATTTTAGATCTACTCAAGCGAAAACCTTTAAACTCTAAGATTGACCTCCATAATTCAAGCTTACCTTCAACTCCCTCTCTAGTCTTATCAACAAGAAGAATATTATCAGCAAAAAGATATGGACTTAAGGCTGATCCTTGATGTAA
>NW_021344902.1:0-264 GCF_001605985.2 Dendrobium catenatum | reverse complement strand
CGTACAAAACTTTACACTCCTGCGACGAAGGAACGAAGCCGAAAGAAATACTGAAATAGAAAAGAGGAAAAACCTAGCTCAAGTTATTGTTCGAGAACTTAAGTAATATAGTTTAAAATATTAAAAATTAAGTAATACTAATTAAATTATTACTATTAAATTAAATTATTACTAAAATTATTAGTTAAATACTTGATTATTTCAAAATAATTAATATGATTAAATATGATTTTAAATGAAAATAATTGTTATAAAATATTATAA
>NW_021344901.1:0-200 GCF_001605985.2 Dendrobium catenatum | reverse complement strand
GTTATTGATTGATTTGATATTATAGATTGCTATTGACAGAAATAGATATTCAATTGATGCAATAGATTGACTAGACGACATGACTGATTGAACTGATAATATTGATTGACAGAAAAGGACTACGATGAATAGATATTGACTGAAAGCACTTATTGATTTGATTGCTGTGACGTATTGATTTATTGATTCTTTTGCCGCCG
>NW_021344900.1:0-342 GCF_001605985.2 Dendrobium catenatum | reverse complement strand
TAATTAAGAGGTTAATTTTGACTTGTTTAATTTTCTGACCTAATGAGCTCCAAATTTGGTAAAATTTGAACCTAAGGTTTAAAATGTCACATTGTTTACTGTGTTCAAGTTTCACCCCTATTTGGTATGTATACAATGCCCCAAGAATTTTTTTAAGTTTTCTAGACATTTTCTTAAATATTTTTTCTAGGTGTCTCTACTGT
The DNA here is from genome assembly GCF_001605985.2 of Dendrobium catenatum. NCBI lineage: Eukaryota > Viridiplantae > Streptophyta > Magnoliopsida > Asparagales > Orchidaceae > Dendrobium > Dendrobium catenatum. The sequence continues at coordinate 139 of NW_021344900.1, read as the reverse complement.
TCAAATTGGCCTGAAATTTGATATGTCTAACCCTGATGCACATGCATTCACACCACAGAAATTTCACAGCAAAACACTAAAAATTTAAAGAGTTATGAATTGTCAAAATTTAGGGTCCAAAATGGACCCTTTACCTTGA
>NW_021344899.1:0-228 GCF_001605985.2 Dendrobium catenatum | reverse complement strand
TTCGTTGTTTTAAAATCCATGAAAGTTTTAGCAAAAGGATTTTGGCCTTTTAGGAATTTCAAGCAGAAGTTGATCAACTAAGGATTAAATTTTGGGAATGTAAGCCAAAGGAGATGAAGTAGGGGCACTTGATTCTGAGAGGAAACTTATAGGTGCCCAAACTATCCTATATTGGGCTTTACATTTTAACTACCTAATTTTGATTTAAGTTGATATTTTTATTAGAAG
>NW_021344898.1:0-269 GCF_001605985.2 Dendrobium catenatum | reverse complement strand
TAGATCACTTCAACACACATATGTAAACAATTCACATCATATGAACACCAAGATAAAAGAATTGAATAATCTGCTTCCAAAGTTAATTTGATATGCATGTGGTGGTTTCAAGAAGTCCAGCAGAGAAATCATCAATCAAACGAAGATTATACATGAAAGAAAAAATAATCTCCAAGATTGGGTAGCCAAAGGCAAATTTATCAATCAAAGTGAACAAAAAAGAATCCACATGATAAAAGATGTTAGCCTTTGTAAAATAAAAACGGGTA
>NW_021344897.1:0-255 GCF_001605985.2 Dendrobium catenatum | reverse complement strand
TCATCTTTATTTTCAATCATGTCATCCTCTTCATTTCTCGATGTTTCACTTTGATGTAATTCATCATCCACTCTTTTTTCACCATTATTATCCTCTAAATCCTTCTCCAAAACAGCATAATTATTAATATGAGCCTCTAACGTAGTAGATTATGTGTCAATCTCCTTATTATAAGGTTTAGAAGTAGGCTGAATAACGTCTTGTCCCTCCAACATAGTAAAATTTCCTTGCTTGGTAATTCCTCCCACAACCAAA
>NW_021344896.1:0-379 GCF_001605985.2 Dendrobium catenatum | reverse complement strand
AACACAAAAGCCCAGTAAGTTACCAAAATCTACAACTGAAACTAATGTAAGATAATAAAAACAAAGTGCATGTAATCATTCAGTCCACAACAATGTAACATATAATTATAAGAATATATAGTTATAAATATGATTAGTAGCATGTGTATCCAAGGTTTTTAAAACCAAACAGAACAAGCTGGTTCAACCGGTTGAACTGTGAACTGACCGGTCGGCTAATTCGATTAATTCCCGAAATTGGGATAGCAAAAAATCAGGATTGAACCGGTCGACCTGATGGTCGTACTGTGAAGCCGAAGAATCGACGCCGATTTTAAAAAAATCATCTGGTTCAGTTAAAACGCGATCTCAGTTGTAGGAAAGATATTGAGCTAAGTTT
>NW_021344895.1:0-669 GCF_001605985.2 Dendrobium catenatum | reverse complement strand
TCATTTCATAAGGGATCATGTATCAAAGGGAGAAATTAAACTTACACATGTTTCAACTGAAAATCAACTTGCAGACATTTTTACAAAATCTTTAGCATTTGATACTTTCAATACATTAAGAACAAGGCTTGGTGTAATTTATTTGAATGCTTAAATAAAAATATTTTTGCAACATTGATATTTATATTTTCGTAGTTTATTTTGTTTTGTTTTATTTTGTTTTTGTTATTTTTGAGTGATTTCATTTTAGAGTCTGTGGATTTGTCATTGTATTCTGTGATTTGTATGTTTAGTTTGTTTTTGTTTGATAAAAATTTAAAAAATCCAAAAATGTGGAAATCGTCTGGGACGAAATTTTTCGTACTGGACGATGTGTGTAAAATTCAATTTGTGTGATATGAAACGTCTTGAGAGCAGTTTTTTAATGTAGTTCGTCTGTACGATCTGATGATCGTTCAGGACGAAATATTTTTTTCTCAAACGTCGGGACGATTGAATGCAGCAGTTGAGTGGATAAGGCAATTTTAATTGTGAAGTTCGTCCAGATGAACAGACGTGCTCAACTTCTGCAACAACAACAGGACATTGGTAGTATCAAAAATGAAGTTCATGAAATCAATACCAATGTTATGTTGATGACGTTTTACTTCAACCTATTTGGTGGCATTC
>NW_021344894.1:0-209 GCF_001605985.2 Dendrobium catenatum | reverse complement strand
AGAAAACTCTCGATTAAAGCAGTGATTTCATATCCTTCTGATTATAGAGTAAAAGACAAGAAAAAAGAAGTAGGAATTTTTTCAAGGAGAAAGCTCAATGTTGAACATTTATTAGCGGGTCAAAGGAAGAAAAGTAGGAGGAGCCAGATTTTGAGAAGCTCAGAGGCAACCTTAATCTATCCTATGTTGGGCTTTACATTTTAAGAGAA
>NW_021344893.1:0-340 GCF_001605985.2 Dendrobium catenatum | reverse complement strand
TTTGTTATTGTCAAAAAGGGGGAGAAATTATTGTGTGTTTGTATACTTGTATTTTGATTTTGTCTTTTGACTTGTGGTCTTGTCAAGTCTTATCTTGGACTTTTTTAATTTTCTGTTAAAAATTTTTAAAAAACAAAAAAATTATGTTCTTTTGTTCAAAATACCTCCTTATTTTCACGTTTTCATCAATTCATGGGGAGTTTAGGAGATTTGTTTAAATTGAAATCTTACAAACATTAATTGTTTTTTGCCATCATAAAAAATGGGGAGATTGTTAAGATAGTTGCTATTTGCATGCTTTAAATTTTTGCAACTTATATAGTTTTGATGATTCCAAACA
>NW_021344892.1:0-269 GCF_001605985.2 Dendrobium catenatum | reverse complement strand
TAATTGAATCATAATATTACCTAAATTAATTACTCGTATTTTAAAATTAAATAAATATATATAATGAAATACAAAAAGTTAATTTTTCATATTTATGAATATGATAAATGAATTTTTGTATTAATCAAATTCATTTGCTCTTTTTGCTCCTAAATTTTATTTACAGTTTCTTTTATCTGTTAGAAAGCCTAAGGGCCATCTTAGTTAGTGGAAATCCTCAACTTCGATCCGAGAGGATTTGAACACTTAATCATGCTCTAAACTAGGGG
>NW_021344891.1:0-296 GCF_001605985.2 Dendrobium catenatum | reverse complement strand
TACAATCCTTATTTGCAAAATGAAATAAAAAATTCTCAAAATCCTTTAGAAAAGAATAGTCCTCCAGCATGTCCTTATCAAAGGAACACAGCTTTGTGAACCGAGCCTTGTAAATAACTTATGATATTCAAGTTATCTCCCTCTATGATGATACCTTTAGCATCTAACATCCATTCTTTAATTATCTTCCTCAATGAACGGAAAGCCAATAACTCCAAATAGCCATTATCCCAATGCAAACACCTGAACCCAAAAGCCAAAAGAAATCTTCCTCTATGATATCTAAAAACACCAAC
>NW_021344890.1:0-202 GCF_001605985.2 Dendrobium catenatum | reverse complement strand
TTATTTCACGTCAGTTTTAATGGACCTTTTATACAAATGACACAAAACATCATCCAAAAAAAATTGAAAATTTCAATTTTTGAGCTTACACGACCGTACAGTACGATTGTATATTCATGCGTACGAACAATCTCAAACAATTATGTACGAATCTGTTGTGAATCTGTATGAAATAATTCATACACGATCATCGTCACATATG
>NW_021344889.1:0-270 GCF_001605985.2 Dendrobium catenatum | reverse complement strand
CTTCAAAGATTCATTGTGCATTTGTATGTACATTGGAATTGAGTTGGTAGAGTGCGGGAGCTTCAACCATTGTTGCATTGTCTGCTGGTTTTATCCCATCATGTGCCATCATTTGGCTTTTAAATGCAGAGATTTCACCTCCATAATGCCACCATCTAGTAGTAGTTGCACTGGAAGCGTCCATGATGACATACTTTTGGTTGAAGTAGCTTGTAAATGGTGACATGGATTTGAGTGTTGTGGATATTAAGGTTATTGAAGTACAACAAT
>NW_021344888.1:0-319 GCF_001605985.2 Dendrobium catenatum | reverse complement strand
TAGCTTAGAGCCAAAAATCTAAGTTCTTCCTTTCTTTTGTTTTGAGACTAAGATCAATGAAAGAATTCCTTTTTTAGGCTTAGGATTCTAAATCTAGCCTATTTCATTTGCCTAACCTATATGGATAGATGACCCCCTTAATTTGCAGTCCAAAAACTACAAATTACATCTCTTATGCGATGTTATTTGGAGCACCTCAAGCTTCAAATACCTCATTGCATGTCTCCTAGTCTATCTTAGGAGCTATCAACCACCTTCATCATGTGTTGTGTTATGGATTTATCTAGATCCTAAAATACATCATGCCTTAAACTCTTGA
>NW_021344887.1:0-257 GCF_001605985.2 Dendrobium catenatum | reverse complement strand
TAGAAATTACATTTATATTTATATACTTATGTTAATAAACTTTTTGAACTTTAAGACCTATTTATTATATAATTATATTTGTAAACCTCTCATCCTTCCGATTTATTATTTGTTGAGATTTTGACAACCTTGCCTCCAAAAAGTTCACTGTAAGAAAAGATGAATATACTCATTTAAATGATTGCAGAATCTTCTTTACACTATCGTTCGATTAATAATAATAATAATAAGGGAGTTTTACATACATACCACTTAAT
>NW_021344886.1:0-402 GCF_001605985.2 Dendrobium catenatum | reverse complement strand
AAGAGAGAGTACATCTTAGGGTCTAATTGGAGCACTCTTATAGCTTTGCTTTGTTTTTAAAACTACTATCACTCTTTTGTTTGGTAATTATTATTGTCTTATTGTTTTAAAAAATAATTAAGTGGGAATATGCTTTTTCAATTTGTTCTATTATTATGTGATGGCTAAAAAAACTTAATTATTCTCTAATTTTATTTTAAAAAAATATATTCAAATCATAATTCTCACAACAACTTAAAAAAAAAAATTAAAAAAATTTATTTTCTCCCCAGCGACTTAAGCTTAATTTGGGACAACTTCCTTACTGCTTTCTAAATTAACTTTTTTGTACAACAATTTTTAATTTTAGGTTTCATTTGCGATGACTTTCTTATTGTTACTTAAAGCAATTTTTTAGTATAG
>NW_021344885.1:0-1044 GCF_001605985.2 Dendrobium catenatum | reverse complement strand
TTGGAGATCCAAATTTGGATCACTTCTTCCTTACCCATAGAGGAAAGAATGGCCTTCCCCTCAAAGGAAGTGCCCTCTTATTCATTTGGGTAGTCTACTACAAAGAATCCAAGGAGCCTGTAGAAAGGAGCTTGGAGGAGAAGTAGCTTGAATATTTGAAGATAGAAAGTATCCCATTCAAAACCACTTGCATCTCTACTAGGTTTATAATCCGGGTTGTTGTCAGTGGTGCCTGGCCACTTTACTTTTTGTAAGACTTTGGTTTGTAATAAGCAAGGCAACTTTGCCTATAGATATTTATTAATTAATTCATTTATATTTGATATGATGAAATGATTGTATATAAAACTACCTGCTTCTCTTAGTTTTTTGGCATTTATGTGCCGCTTTTGTTTTCGCTTGAGTACATGAGGCTCGTGAGGGTGTGTATGTTTTATATTCATAATGTTAAAGTTTAAAATTTAGTGAGTCTAAATAATATATAAAGATAACGAATCTAGGAAATTAGTTGAGGATCATCCCCGGGGTCGCATGCATATTTCTACAATTCTTCTCTCCTTGCTTTTGACCTGAGGGTAGAGTCCGGATAGTCTGACCTATGAGAATGAGGTGCCAGATCTTGGAAAGCTCAGTCTTCTAAAAAATTATTTTCTAAGCCTATTTTTAACTTTCAAGCATTCTTGATTTAAAGTTGTTGACTAGCATGCATTGCATTAGAAATAAATTAAAAGTGACAAAATTTTAATTGCATTAGTTATTAGCATTTTACATCCAGCATGAGTCAAAAGGGGCCAATTAGGAAAATCTCTAGATATCGGCCACAGCTCTCCAAAACCTTAAATAAAATGTTCCTATCACTCTTTCATATAAGATCGGACTTATGTGTTTTAAATTGATTAGGTGGTTAGCTAGCTCCCCAATCCATGCCGTGGTAAGTTCAGATTTTGCACTGCATTAGTTAGGTTCGGACTACTATGGTTCAATGTCCAAAATTAGATTTAGGATTTGGGGCAGATTTTTTATTATAAGACCCCAACCTCCGAA
>NW_021344884.1:0-240 GCF_001605985.2 Dendrobium catenatum | reverse complement strand
TCCCGGTCCGTGTGGTTCCCCTCGTCTCCCGTGGTTGTCTCCTTGGTTCCTAGTTTGGGTGTTTAACCGTGAACTTGGGGGGGGGAGTTTTCTATGTGTTTAATGCTTTGAATTTAGTGTTAAATTAATGTAAGATGTCTTTTGGTCTTCCCCTTTCATAGCTATATATATGAGGGGTATTGTAATGTTTGAAAAAATAAGTTATGTGATATGTGATTTTTGGAAAAAAAATCTGTTAAC
>NW_021344883.1:0-482 GCF_001605985.2 Dendrobium catenatum | reverse complement strand
AATAAACCCATTTTAAATCTAAAAATTATGTGTAAGCCCTCTAACTGACCAGAATTCATTCCTTAACCCAAGAAAATTGAAATCAACCTGATTTGACAGCAATTCTATGATTAATTTAATTTTAATTGAAAACTTATATTTAATTAATATAATTAATTAATAATAATTAAGAATCCCAAAAATTTCTCAAACACTTGGGAATCTCTCCTTAGGTCATTCCTGACCTTTGGAGCTGATTTCAAGGGGTTGGGATCTCATTTGGAACAAAATCACAAAAGGGGCCTTTATTTAAGGATTTTTTTAATAATTCAATAAATAGTCAAAAATTTAAAGACTCATAACTAATTCAAGAAAAATCCAAATCACCCAAACTCACTTGCATTCAACTCATAACAAAGTCTAATATTTATTAAAAATATTAAACTTCCCTAAATTTGTTAAAATAAAAAAGTCAACTTTTCGGTCAAACATAGGTCAAAACT
>NW_021344882.1:0-382 GCF_001605985.2 Dendrobium catenatum | reverse complement strand
AAAATAGTGACTTTGCTGTTTTCAAAATAGTTATATATAAATCTAACATTCTTAAACAGGGATGACTCCAAGCTATGCAGAATTCAAATACGATCAAAACAAGGTGCTGTGCATCGAAATCCGATTCAAAATGACGGAGTTATGAATTTTCGAAGTCTAAATGTAATAAAAGGGATTTTAAAAATAATTTAAGCTAAATAATATTTAAAAAATGATTAAAATATAGCATGAAAATCAAACTTTCATAGTTGTGAAATTTGAAGTAATCTAAAAACATATGATAATAATAATATTTTAATTATTAACAATATTTTATATAATTTAACTAATTACAATAATTGAAGTAGTATTTAATTTTTAGAAAATAATTTTTTATATAATA
>NW_021344881.1:0-1260 GCF_001605985.2 Dendrobium catenatum | reverse complement strand
TTCTAGTTTATGTTGACAAATGGGAATATCTCTTAAGTGTTAAGAGAACCCATCTTGGGAATGTTTCTTTTGGTGTGAAGTTTCATCTTAACATTTTTCTACCACCCTACTTCAATATGTGTGGAAGTGTATTCAAATTTAGTTCAAAGAAGATTCAACCAATGGTCAAAAGAGCTTCAAACAAGATTTAATATCAAAATTCAAATCATGTCCAACTCATTCAACAATTCAATCAAGATTCAAACCAGGGGCCCTGATTCAATTGAATGAATCCACTATATAATGCAAGATATAAGAATCATCTGTTTCTCACAATTAAAGAAAATATGATTGTACATACTTCATAACAATTATCTTTTACAAAAATTGGGTGTTTGTAAGCGCAACAACAAGTTTAGATGTGAATTATCAAACGAAAATAGTTGAATTGTGAAAGTCTGGCAATGATGATGACAATTGTTGAAGGTGGTTGTCGTCGATGATCGTCAGAAAATACAATAGAGTTATTTAGCTATCTCAATTCTTGAACACCTCTCCTGTAGATATTTCTAGCCTTTTTTAGAGGTACATTTTAGTAAATTTGCTCAAAATTCAGAATACTATAAAACGTTTCATATTAATCCACCTGATTATAAATCATTTATCCAATATTTGAGTAACTTAATGTCGTCATAATCAAATGATAATAAGCTCTTTGGATTCATCTCATCACGCTGTTTGATTTAGCTATAAGCATGAAAGATTTGGAGACATTTAGTCCTTCAAGCAACGTCTAAAAGATTCTAAATATACTTCGATCACTTGATTTGCGATCATTTGATTTCAGATTTGATCAATTATGATATTGATGAGTTCGACTATCAATTTGTTGAAATCGGATATCAATGATTCTAAGTTTAATTCCTAAACATTTCAATTCAAATATCAACTCGAAATTCAAGCTGATATAGAGAGAGAGAGAAAAAAAAAACATAATACTTTTGGGATATGTGGTTCATCCCACTATTTCTTCTCCATCCATTGTTGGCTCCTCAATGGTTTATTTTCATGAGCTACTATTGAATGCTTTGTTTTCCAAGTTGTTTCTATACTTTAAAAAATGTATTCTAAAGTTCACTATTTCACTACTAAAAATATAAGGTTTTGCAGTATTTTTTAGCGGCGGTTATCAAATCGGCGCTATAGATCAATATACATAGCGGTTTTAACCGCTTTTAGAAACAAATATATTTTCCCTTTGTGTGCCCTAACCGAGCAATT
>NW_021344880.1:0-529 GCF_001605985.2 Dendrobium catenatum | reverse complement strand
TTTAGTCGCAGAAGTTGCAATGGAATTGCAGTGAATTTACAGTGAAAAATCGATCATAAATTTATGATGAATTTTTAACCCAAATCCTCTGCAATTCCATCGCAAAATCCAACTCAAATCTTACACAAATAAGTTTATCTAAACTGATATCTAGGTTATTTTTTCATTCGCGAGCTTCATCCATTCATTCATGCCCAAAACCGCGCAGTGATGACCCTTGCTCGTTGACATTCCTTGCTCGCAACCCATCGTCTCTTCATTGATGTTCACCATTCTTCATTGTTGTTTGACTTTGCTTCTTCGACGGCGTCCTTTCTGCTAGATCAGGATCAGAAACAAGAGTAGGAGCTCACTCACTGTGAAGGTAATCTCCCTTTTGCACGCTTCTTCCGCCAAATCCCTTAAATCCATCGAATTATAGGGTTTGGTAAATATGGGATTTACGACAATAAGAAGGAAACAAAGGTTAATTTTGTGTGTCGTGGATATTCCATTGGTCATAATTCTTGATAAACAAAGGCATGATTCA
>NW_021344879.1:0-378 GCF_001605985.2 Dendrobium catenatum | reverse complement strand
ATACAATCTATACCAATATCAGTGTCAATCTCTATGAATCAATACACAGAATCCATATCAATATCGGTGCCGGTGAATTAATACAATCTATATCAATTTTCAGTGTCAATCTCTACGAATCAATACGCAGGATTCATATCAATGCTGGTGCCGGTATCTATGAATCAATCAAGTCGATAACATCAATCGGAAAAGCAATACGATAAATCCATTCGGAAAATCAATACGATAAAGCAATAAAATCAATAAATCCGTCAAATCAATCAATCAATCAAATCCAGTCTATACTATCAAGTCGATCCAATCAATTGGAATGACAATACGATAAATCTTAATCTCTTATATCAATAAATCAATTGAAGCAAGTCAAATCAATGC
>NW_021344878.1:0-263 GCF_001605985.2 Dendrobium catenatum | reverse complement strand
TTACTTCGTGCTTATATTGTGCGTACTTTATGCGTGCATATAATTTGCTGTATGTTTCCTGCACTGTGCGTGTGATGTGCGTAATATATGCGTATGTTATGTGTACACTGTGCGTGACCGTTGCTTACATTCCTGCGTATGTTGTGCGTTTTTTGTGCGTATCTCATTTACTTATTTTAAATTTATCATTTTTTACAATTTTCAGATATATGTTCGTCCAATTATATATAGATGCTATGTTTCTTCGTTTCGAACAATCTGTG
>NW_021344877.1:0-2439 GCF_001605985.2 Dendrobium catenatum | reverse complement strand
AATAGATGAAAATTTTAAATAATTTAATAATAAATACTATTCAAATTATAAAAAATAATTAAAATATCTTCAAAAATATTTAGTGCATGTTATATGGAATTGAAAATTTTAACTTAATTATTTAATTTCAGATTAGTTGGAAATTTTATCTTACAATTGTTTATATAATATTTTTTATTTTCAATGCATATGTTGGGATCCCACATGAGGTGGTGGGGGCACAGAAAAAAAAAGAAGAAGATTGGTTTGATATTTGTTTGATAGTTGTTTATTGCAAGGATTTAATTCATGTTAAATTAATTTGTTTAGGTTAAATATTTTGTACTAAACGAGCAGCTCATTTTGAAGCTCATTAATCACCAAATGAGTCCAATTTTGGCTTAATTTGGTTTGTGTGTAGCTCTACTCATTGGTGCTTGATGGGGTAACAATTGAACCAACTAGTTGTTACTAGGATAAGTTTGAAGATTGCCGATTCACCGATCATACCGATAGTTCTCATAAGCTCATATTGGTTCACTGCAGAGGTGATTCTTAAGATGGATTGAAATAAAAATAAGTTATTTGGTGAATATGAAATTTTATGAAGTTATTCTTTAGATTTATTTTACTTTAAATCAAATATCTAAAAATTTAAAATAGTTATATATCAGACAAAATGTTTTCAAAACACTCCCAATCAATCAACCCCTATATGAATAACAAACAAATGAAGACTGGGATATGATAAAAATATATCAAGTAGCCTACACACTCCGCCCTCATATGAGTTACAAAAGTATTTGTGTTGCAGCATTAAAATTTTGCATGAGACAATTAGATTGAGTGATACAATAATAACAAGAGCCTTTCATAGGCAAAATTGAGTGCGAAAGTTTAGGCATTTCAATGATTTGGTAAGAGATTGAGGGAGGATGGGAGCATCTACTAAAGCAAGTTTCATTCATTTTGCCTAACCCAAATTTGGGAATTGTTATGAACACAAATTCAGAAATACTGAGAAAACACAAAAATAACTATAAATATATTAATAACAAATTAATTGTAGCTTCTTTAAAACTTTTGATAGTACAACAACAACAATAACATCAAGCCTTTATCCCACTACCGTTTCTGGGGTCGGCTACATGAATCCTTTTTTTTTCATTGTGCCTTATTAAAAGTTAAATTCTCTGTTTAAATCTAATAAAAGAAAGGTAATTCCTAATATTTTCTAAACCAAGTCTTTTTAGGTCTACCCCTACCTTTCTTAACACAACCAAATCAGTACCTCTACTCTCCTAACCGGATCATCAGGTAAAGGCCGCCTTTTTAGTGACCAAACCATCTAAGGCGACTCTATCTAATTTATCTTCTACTAGAAGCTACTCCAACCTATTTCACGTATACACGACCAAACGATCTACTGGTCATCAGAGCTCAAATTCCGTATCTATCTTTAAGGAGTAAAGCCGACTCATCCACCTGTAGCATCCATCATCCGCCACACTAACTCATATATAATGCTTCTCTTTATATTGGCACAATATAACGTAAGACTCCACTTCTTCAGGAGGCACCATAAAGCATTCGCAGCCTCACTACATTCTTATAGAATTTCCCTTAATTGAGGGGAACATTTTCTCATCACATAAGCAAGCCCAGACGTGCATTTCCACCACCATTCCAACTGTGAATTATGCTAATAAATCCCCATCTATTGGTCACTGACACTTGATAGACAACTGATTCCCCTACGCAAATATCTGTGATATGACTCTTAATAATGACTTATCGTCCCAAAGTCACAATTCCATTTACTAGGCTATTACTACTAAAATTAACTCCATATATTTGTGTTTAGATCTACTCAATGTGAAAACCTTTAAGACTCTAAGGTTGACCTCCATAATTCAAGATTCTACCTTTAACTCCCTCTCCTCAATTCTATCAACTAGAAGAATGTTCAGCCAAAAAAACATACACCATAGGTACCATCCTCTTGCAAAGTGTATCTAGTAGAAACACTACATGAATAAGAAGCAAAAAATATGGGCCATATAAGGTTTGATCCTTGATTGTATATCCAACCGAAATACCGATGGGAAATACTTGGTCAAACCACCTTGTGGCTTGAAACACACTAGTAATAGCTCATAGCTATTAGCATATCATGTTTTAATATTTGAATAATATAGTTAGTTGACTCCTTTCTTTTCAAAGAACCTCCATAAGAACTTCTCTTGTAACTATATCAATATGCTCTTCTAAATCAAATAAAATCATCATATTGTTAGATCACTCACTTATTCTCATATTTCTCCATCAAACTCCCTTATATGATGCCTGGGCTATAGATTAAACTTTATTACTATATATAATCTATAAGATATATGATATATTATATATATCCTATTTACTATATATTAAAGTAATCGCACGGCACTAGGGCGCCCGACA
>NW_021344876.1:0-1382 GCF_001605985.2 Dendrobium catenatum | reverse complement strand
AATAGAGCCCCTAATCCAAAATGCTATGGAATTTAACATAGTAAATTTCAGATATTGTAGTCTTCCCGCAAAAGACAAAAGATTAGCATTCCATCCTGAGAGTTTCTTAGTAACATCTTCCATAAGAGGAGAGAAAATCCGCTATTTTAAGGCTCCTGAATGATATGGAGACCCCAAGACAAGTAATGATCTCTTTAGGAGACAAGCAAAGAGCCCTACAAAACGTATTAGCATTAGTAAGATGCTTGGGAAGCATAAGAGAGCTCTTGTCCAGATTCATGTGAAGTCCATAAGCCTTGGAGAAGCAATTAATGATTTGCATAAGGTGTCCACAGTTGGAGGAAGAAGCTTCTCCAAAAATAAGTAAGTCATCAGCATAAAGAAGATGGCTATGCTTAAAAGTCCCAAAATGTGCACCCACAAAGAGATTATTATCAATAAGAGAGGAAAATGCATCCATCACAATACAAAAAGATATGGGCTTAAAGGACAACCTTGCATTAAACCAACCATAGAGGGGAAGAACCCCTCAAGAGCCCCATTAATAACAATAGAGAAATTTACATCAGAAATGCAAGCCTTAACCCAGGTAATAAATAAGGGGGGTAAAACTTTCTATTCAAGCCTTGCCAAAATAAAGTCCCTGGATACTGTATCAAAGGCCTTCCGAATATCAAATTTAGTACAGAACAGATTTTTCTTCCCTTTATTGGCAAAAGAGAGAAGTTCTTGAGCAAGAATAATGTTGTCTGTGGAAATTCTGGATTTAATAAATCCATCTTGAGTGTCTTTAACAATAAGAGGCGTGATGGGCCTTAACCTGGAAGCAAGTATTTTGGATATAATTTTGTAAATCACATTGCATAAGGCTATATGTCTAAAGTCTGCAAAAGAAGAGGCATGTTTAGTCTTAGGGATAAGAGCTAAAGCCGTATCCTTAATGTCAGGAGGGATTTGACCCTTAATAAAAAAGAATTTAACAGCCTTGCAAACCAAAGGACCAATAATATGCCAGCTACGCTTATAGAAATGGTAATTAAAACCATCAGGTCCAAGTGACGAAGAGGCAGCACCATCAAAAACAATTTTTTTAATTTCATCATCAGAGACAGAAATAATGAGAGATGCAGCAAGAGAATGTTGCAAAATGTTACCAGTGGGGAAAAGTTCCATATTCATATCCTCAATAGGGGGAGGGTTATAAAGGACATGAAAGTGATTAATAATCTCAATAATAGCATCAGACTTTAAAAGGTGGGAGGATGTCCCCAAGTTTACCACAGCATTGCTACAAGCTCTTCTACGACGGATTTTAGCATACAAAAACTTAAGATCATCTTCCCCCTGTTGACCTCGTTTTCGGCATCGGTCACTCTCACTAT
>NW_021344875.1:0-314 GCF_001605985.2 Dendrobium catenatum | reverse complement strand
GCTGGAGGAGAGCTAGAGAAGGAGATTTCCGCAAGCCCTTCATCAGTGTTCGTTGGAGAAGAAGATTACCGCAAGCAAGAGTAAGGAAGGTTGGCTTGGTGCAGAATTTCCTAAAGAAACTGCCGGTTGCCTTGTTCAGCCAGAGGAAAGCTGCGGCACAGGGGATTGAGGAGTAGAGTTCGGCACAGTGTATGCAGCACTGTAGCAGTATTCGGCATAGCAGATTTTCAGCTAAGTGATTGCTTGTAGGCTGTAAATCTATTCGGCTCAGTGCATTATTTAAGTAATGCATATTAAGTTCTTGCAACCCTTGT
>NW_021344874.1:0-226 GCF_001605985.2 Dendrobium catenatum | reverse complement strand
ATAATTTTGAAAAGCAATAATTTTTATCTACTCAAAAATTTAATTTGACATCTAAATATATTGCTTTAGTTTAAGTAATGATTCAGAAGGATATTTTACACAATCTCTAGTAATTTGGTTATGTTTTGAAATTATGAATTTTTGCTCAGCAGTATTTCTATTGTCTACCGCTCAGACATTTTAGCGATTTTTTTAATTCAATCCAATTATACCTAAATTACTGAAA
>NW_021344873.1:0-250 GCF_001605985.2 Dendrobium catenatum | reverse complement strand
AATAAAAAAGTTTCATAAGGGATATATTCTAATGAGAGTGTCAAAAGAAAATGCAAAAAAGAGACTAAAAACTCACCAACTCCTCAGTCTGTTAATGGCCAACAAATTGATGCTTCAGAACATCTTCCAGAATGTGTGAGTTGGATGGAGAGTCATGGTGACTGTTACTATCAACTGTTAAAATATCCTCCACTTTTTTTCTTTTTGGATGTAAACGAATCATCCTCATTCACTGATCATTTAGGAGGAT
>NW_021344872.1:0-314 GCF_001605985.2 Dendrobium catenatum | reverse complement strand
GACTTAAATAAAAATAAAACATTTATTTCTTTTAAAAAAATTAAAAAAAAATCAAACATTGCTAAGCATAAATAGTATAATCTTTTCATACAAGATTTCTATAATCATTTTCTTAAAGCTTTTCATTTTCGTAAACATTTCCTTTCATAAACTTTTCTTTTCATCATATCCTTTCATTTATATGCATTAAATACTTTAATCATAAAATATTCATCCGTCCCGGAAGCACCAATTTTCATACTGATCAGGTACTCAGTCATATTTTTGGCCATTTCCTTTACCATTTGGCTCCGAAGAACCCCATTTTCATTTGG
>NW_021344871.1:0-289 GCF_001605985.2 Dendrobium catenatum | reverse complement strand
GTGCTGTTGTAGATATCCATAGTGCTGTTGTAGAAATTCATAGTTCAACTAGGTTAAACACTTGCTATTATCAATAGTGCTGTTGTAGATATCCATACGTTGTTTTCTATAACCAACGTTCAACCAAATTTCTACTTGTCTTTCAGTATCAATAATTAATTCAATAGTCAATATAAGAATAATGCAGAGCAATCATATCAACATTCATATGCATATCTATACAATTCATCAATTTCAGAACAATTGGAAATAGTACGAAAATCCAGCGGCATAACGGCAGTGTACGGAA
>NW_021344870.1:0-246 GCF_001605985.2 Dendrobium catenatum | reverse complement strand
CGCGCCGGAACATCAATAACTTTCCGCCCAGGATTCCGATTCGGCATTATGACCCCATTCCGGAAAGCTTATTCTGAGGCGGACGGAGCGCCGATGCGCCATAGGCCCATCGGCCGGCCTCGCGCAGCCAAAAAATGCATTTTTGATCCCCTACGGTCCGTCGGAATGAAGATGCGTCAAAATCATCTCTCCACGGCGTCAGCTTAAGAATAATTTGAGACCATATTACTACGGGTGCGACCATAC
>NW_021344869.1:0-405 GCF_001605985.2 Dendrobium catenatum | reverse complement strand
GCTCTTATTGTCAATTTATAAAATAAATTCATATCTTTCAAGATTTGATTTGTATAATTGATTCGATATGTTTTTCTCTCAAATTCATCCTTAAAATTTTTAAAATCTTTTTCAAGTTCAGCATAGGATGATTTTAAAATCTTAAAATTTTTATTCAAGTCATCATATTCATCAAGTAATTTCATGTGGTTGTCATCTATTAAAGCATGATCTTTCCTAAGGTGTTAAGATCTTTAGACTCTGTAATTGTAGTAATTTTAACATCATAAGCAGATGGTAAACATCGAAGAATTTTATTAACCATTTCAGCATTAGTTAATTCCCTACCAAGTGCATGCAAAGAAGTGACAATTTGTGTGAATCTTCTATACATGTCAGAGATAGATTCATTAGGTTTCATGCAAA
>NW_021344868.1:0-376 GCF_001605985.2 Dendrobium catenatum | reverse complement strand
TTTTTTCGAGCTTGGATAACAGTTGAGCCATTTCCCATTTAGAATATTTTAATCTTATAAGCACTTTTCTGATGTTGTGGAGGAGATCAGCTGGTAGCTAGGATTGAGGGTATGAATAGGATTGGGCTTGGAGCTCACAAACACAAGGGGAGGGAAGGTCAAACTTTGTTCCTTCCTTTTAATGGGGGCTCAGCTTCACCTCGAACATGCGAACAAGAGATAAGGTTGGGAGAAAAGGTGAGTTTTGTCTTGATGTGCCAATGCTAGAGACGGAGGGGAGGAGAGATCTAAGAGTTGAAAATGGGTCTGCAAGAGAAAACTCTTGGAGTATTTATTGTAGAGTAAATGCATTCCATTGTCGAAAAGAAAAGAACCC
>NW_021344867.1:0-287 GCF_001605985.2 Dendrobium catenatum | reverse complement strand
TGCCGGATTTTCGTTCAACGCTAAGATGTTAAATCTTATATTTCTCTACCGCCACGAATACTCCTGGACGACGAATACTCCTGGACGCAACAATCATATTTAAGTTATTTACTTATATTTATTTATTTATAATTAAATTAGACTATTTCATCAACCTTCATAGAAAAAGATCTCAGCTTTTGAATTATTCTTTATCCACATTCAGCTCATAAGCGTCGGCTTTGGTCCTATGAAGAAAATTTCAAGGCACTTGAATATAATTGTAGAATTGTTGAAGCTAAAACATA
>NW_021344866.1:0-854 GCF_001605985.2 Dendrobium catenatum | reverse complement strand
AATATCAATAATCATGAGTCATATATAGAATTCAACTCGCATCAAATATACCCAAGATCACACTAATTAGGGATGTCAAAACATGACCATGGGGGTTCGGGTCAAATCTGAATTGACCCAGATTTAAATGGGTTGACCCTAACCATGCCCATTTTTTAAAACGGATTAGAAAATCCAACCTGGACCTGACCCGTGCAGGTTACGGGTTGACCCGACCTGACCCACAAATCTATGGATGAGCTTGCGAACTGCAGAGTGCGGAGGTCGTGGAGGAGGATTTTCAAACACGGAGGAGTACATATATTAATTAATACCTATATTATTACCTTGTATGCATGTATCCACGTCCAGACGCCCTGATTCACGAGCTCAGTGAAATTAAAGTATAAAACCATAAATGAATAGCACAAAACCAGGTGTAGGTACAGGCATATAGCTAGATGTACTGAGCAAGATTTTTCTTTTGGCGAAAGTTAAGGGCAAAGCCCCAATTCCATTAAAGTATAATTAGTTACATATGTTAAAGAAAGGTATAAAGAACCAAAAAAGGGGGGAAAACTCCATAAATACCAAAAAGAGACAGGTCCTTCCAGCGCAAAAAAAAATGCGTGAAAAAGGAAAAAATACATGAAACAGAAGACTGCTAATTAGAGAAATGAATAGGGCTCAGGGAAATTCAGATTGCATACGCTGATCAGCACACACCCCCGATTGCGGAGACTGCCATCAAGAGAAAATCATATTGCAAGAGACCACCATTCAAGGCAATAACAATAGCAATCAATCATCATTGCCCTCAAAAACCGTAAAAAAAACCCCCATAACCTCCAGAAGAAGGCTAGAAATAGCGTGCT
>NW_021344865.1:0-1075 GCF_001605985.2 Dendrobium catenatum | reverse complement strand
GAGTTTTCCGGCAGCTGTATAGTGTCGGTAAGGAATCGGCGGTTTAACGGTGGTCACAGCCGATGGAATTACCGGTGGCGCCACCGCCGGCGAACCACCAGAACCTGTCAGTAAGTTGCTGGAAATTCCCGGCGGTTATAGTAATCTTCCGACGGCTTCCATCAGTCGTCCGGTGTCGAAGTTTTTTGGGGGCCAAATCGCCGGTTGGCCGCCGGAAACCTATAGCATTTGGAAAAAAAAAAATTGACAGCATCCTCTCCATTTTACTGATTTTCACCCTAAACTTTAAACTTGCATAAAAAATACAATAATTTTCACAAATATAGGCAAAACATCACTATAATCAATCACAATAATTATCACAAATGTATTCATCAAAACAAATCAACTCATAATAAGTTCATAACAAATCAACTCACCTGGCACTTCATGTTGTGTATGAAACTAATCTTGATAGAATTGCATACAATTAGGAGGACCTAATTGATTTCGACTATAAAGTTGAAACAAATGTTATGATTTTTATCTATAGGCTCAGAAAATTTTTTTTGCTTCTAGATTGAGATTTCAAAGAGTATATTCCAAGAAAAATATAAATGAAGAAAATGGGCCCTTACTTTCAATAAAATGACTCAATATTCATATCTTATTTCTCACAAACAAATTTTTTTTCACTGGTAAATTAAGTAAAGTAAATCCACATTTATTTGAATTTTAACATATAAAAAGAAACATAACTTTCCCCCTACCCTCTCAAGTCAAGCTCTATGTAAAAAACCATCCCCAAATGCTTTAAATGCTTCTTCAAATCTTTGTAAGAAATACTATATAATAAAACTACCTCACTCACTAAAAGCATCTAAATATATGGAAGTGATCGAAACAATATTCATGGGACTCATCAATATGTAAGACGCATCTAAAGGGATAAATAACATGCCCAACCACTCATAAAGCGCATCTTGAGACATGAAAGCAATGTTAGTGTGCAAATGTTTATGCTCATTTCGCATCCTATCTCTAAGGGTCAAGCCACTGATCATCCACCCAAGCAAAAACAACTTCAAAATAAAAA
>NW_021344864.1:0-389 GCF_001605985.2 Dendrobium catenatum | reverse complement strand
TGCAAATTATTAAAAGGAACATGAATAATATTTAAATTTGCATAAAGATCGTGAGAGTGAAAAAATTTAGAAAGGAGCGAAAACAAACGTAGAGGAATAATTCGGTTTCTTGAGAAACCGGATCATTAAAATCAGATTTTTATAGAAATCGGATCATCAAAATCCGGATTCTATAGAAACCGGATTATCATCCTCCGGTTTCCATATAAACCACACTTACCTCCTCCGGCATTAAATCGTAATGACGTCATAATCAAGATTAAGGTAATAAATTAAGAAATCATATTGTTAAATTCCAATTTGTTTATTAAATTATTAAATAGTATCGGATCGTTAAGCCTGTGAGTCCTTTTGGTTGACATTATCTCACCTTTTTTCCAATATGAAAA
>NW_021344863.1:0-258 GCF_001605985.2 Dendrobium catenatum | reverse complement strand
AATGATGCAATGAAACTGTAGATAACGACATCTATTGGCAAAGGCAGGAGATTAGTTAGTGCACTACGAGCCATCTATAGAAAATCAACAAATAGTGCACAACAGTCTACCTGTAAGAAGCAGCGAACAATTCTATCCAGAAGCTGTTATTTTACGCCACCGGATCTGCAACTCTTGTACAAGCAGACAAAAGGCGTCTATAATTATTTCAAAGTACACCTGCACGTGCACTATAAATTGTATACACATAGGTACACT
>NW_021344862.1:0-292 GCF_001605985.2 Dendrobium catenatum | reverse complement strand
AATGGTAGAAAACAAAATTATCTACTAAGTAGAATTGTCATAATTCCAAAATATTATTAGATTACTAAGTATTTCTTAGAACACTATTTTGAAACTTTTATTATACTATATTCTTAATTTTGGAGACTAGAATTATTTTCAAAATTTTCAAAAATCCCACAATTTTCAATTTACTCAATGAAAATTTTCTAGAAAAATACCTAAATGTTGAAAACTATTGTATATATAACATACAAAAAGATAGAAGATGAAAGTTTTGCAGGCATAAATTTATCCCAATTTTTTCTTAACA
>NW_021344861.1:0-1095 GCF_001605985.2 Dendrobium catenatum | reverse complement strand
TCATATTTTGCATTATATTTTCTGATAATTTAACACTCTATATATGTATTTTTGTGGTTTTTTGATTTTGTACTGTCAGGATTATTGTCTATTTTGCTCTACTCTGTTCCTATTGTATTGATGTACTGTATTGCAGAGCCCTGCGCGCATTGGGTACCCATACCCACATCCACCATGTACCCACCCATATATAGGTATGGGTGGGTATGGGTATGCCCATGGCCTTGTGGATGGGTATGGGTGGGTACTCAATATCGGGGGATAAATCGATTTACATTGCTAATCACCGTATATCTTATATTACGGCAATCCTCACTGCATAGTGTGCAACACTTAACCATGCTGTGATTACGGTAAATTCTGATATGCACATTGAAAGTTTGTAATCATAGCAAAGGGCAGCAAGCCTCAAGGCCATCAATTCGTTGCAGACTGCGTTCAAAAAGCATGGAAAGTGGGTGGGTATAGGTGTGTATAACATCCCGAAATCACCATGGGTGGGTGCGGGTGGGCGAAGCCCGTTCGAGTAAAGCATGGGTACCCAACCAGGATCGGCCATGTAGGGCTTTGCTGTATTGTAGAGTTTGTATTGATATATATTTTGAAGATTAAAAAAAAACGTGGGCAAACATATTTTCTATCATTAGGAAATAAATTAATTAATAGCTCTGTTGTCTGTTAGTAATTAAAGAATTATGAAAAAGTTGTTCAAATTAGATATTAGGCTCGATCTATCAACATCCAACACAATTTGATTCATTCTATCAGTAGGTTATATTGGATTGGGTTGTGAAAGAACTGGCTCTATAAACACTAAAAAGGAACTCGCTAATTCGAATAAATACAGTATTTTAAAATACTTATATATTTGAAAGCAATACAAATCGTATGATAAGTTCAAATCCTGGTTTTAATTTATCAACCGAACACTCACAATTTTTCAGTTCTTCACTTGTAGTAATTGAAGAGAAAATCTATGAAACCTGTATTACCTGCTGCAAAACAAAATTCACTTGCATATATAAGTCGTATAAAATATCCAGCTTCTCCAAAATTTGAATATTCATAATATTTGTCAGGAACAGGGAAAAAATA
>NW_021344860.1:0-229 GCF_001605985.2 Dendrobium catenatum | reverse complement strand
AGGCAATCCGGGGGATCAGCAAGAGCGCGTAGAGAGGTTTGCCGGCTTGTCGTTAGCATCGAGACCAGGGTTTAAGTTAGAAGTTATACATGCACAAGTAGACTGACGTTGGAGTTGGAACGTATATCGAGGCAAGGGAAACATTTTAAATTCATAAATAATTTTAAATTATCTATAAATTAATTATATTTAACATATAATTAATTGTATTTAATTTACAATTAATCAT
>NW_021344859.1:0-254 GCF_001605985.2 Dendrobium catenatum | reverse complement strand
GAGTTGAGGAACATGAAGAATGTTACAGAGTAGAAGCTTACAGGATGGGGTAGTCAGAATACTGGAGCCGGAGTGTGCTATGAGAATCATTTGATTATTACTAATTTGGACTTGAGCAAATCTTGTGTAAGGCCAGGTGTTTGAAGGGTTGATGTGGAAGATGTAAGGTGTGAAGATGCTCCAGTGTCAAGGAACCAATCAACATTGGATGAAGTGTCTGAAGCAATATATACCTGATAGTTTGGCTAAAAGTT
>NW_021344858.1:0-233 GCF_001605985.2 Dendrobium catenatum | reverse complement strand
CTCCCGTTCGCTTCCTCCAACAGACACAAACCCTCTTCCCTCCAAGCCCGACGTCAACCTCTTATAGGTGACGACCGACCCTTCCATTGCCGACCTCCTCTCCTCCGATTCTCCACACATAGCCGAACACGTCGAGACCTCCCTGTGCCGAAGCCCCATTCGGCCTCCCTCTGTCCTGAGCCCTTACCTGTGCCGATTTCTCATCCAAGCTGAGAGAGAGAGAGAGAGAGAGA
>NW_021344857.1:0-244 GCF_001605985.2 Dendrobium catenatum | reverse complement strand
ATGTTATGTTTCTAGGTGATGTGAATGTATTAGTGAGTTAAAAACATGGTTATCATCATTGGAAATTTTTTCTGAGCACATAATCAACAGATTGAGATATATTCTTATCTATATTATGAAGATGTTATCAATCAAATTTTAATACATAGCTCATATATTTAAATCGTAATAGCATAACTTTATAACTTAATGTTCAATCATTAGTTGTAAAGCTTTATTTATTTATTTAAATTTTCGTCCTTAG
>NW_021344856.1:0-583 GCF_001605985.2 Dendrobium catenatum | reverse complement strand
GATGATCTCGATCTAGATCATCTGGGATTATTAGAACACAATTTGAACCTTAAATCTTTGCCTAAATTATCATTGGCATATATTTTCTAAGGTTATATTGAATCGTCCTAGATGACCGAAATCATCTAGTATAATTATTTCAATGAGCTAATTGTCCTGGATGATATAAATCATCTAGTATGAATAGTTCAAAACTTAAACTTATAGTTTTGACTTAATCTCACACCCATTGAATGTGTGTGTGGATGAGCGCCAAGTAAGCATACACCCTTATAGGACTTGACTCATAAAATAAAAAACATATCAATGAATATTACAAAAATTATTATAATATAACATATTATACCCAATCTTGAGCTTTGAATATTTATTAGATGGTTCATGGTATTCGTGAAAAGTTAGTACACACACAAATAAAAATATATTGTAAATACAAGTAGATAACAGGATGAGAGTCACAATATTTATTATCACCAAAAATATAAACTTATAAGCTCGAGTTACAATAATCTCCCCCTTTTTTATGATGGAAAATATTGCTGGTTGAATTTACAAATTTAAAGATATTTTCTCTTAATCTCCC
>NW_021344855.1:0-725 GCF_001605985.2 Dendrobium catenatum | reverse complement strand
GATAGGTATCGTATAGTACGATCAGGCGAATGTCGATCTTCCCGAGGCCTTAGTATGACTTTTGACCAAAAGTTTTATACTGTACGAACAGGTGTATCGTACAGTACGATACATAATAAATATCGTACCAAACAGCTTTAACTCATATTTGTCCTTTGTGCTGATGTGGATCGTACCGTACAAAAGGGATGTATCGTACAGTATGATACTCAATAATGTCGTACCAACTAGATTTAATTCATCCCAATCCGTTGCTGACATGAATCGTATCGTACAAAGAAGAGATATCATACAATACGGTAGGCAATAATACGGGATGAATATCGTACAGTACGATGTAGGTCGTACAATACGATCAATAGAACCGAAATCTGCTTGTTGGTGGACGGTATGTAGATTGAGATGTATCGTACAGTACGATGTAGGTCGTACAATACGATGAACAGTCAATGCAGAGTTTTGGTGAGGTGAGTGTATGATGATTAGGAGCACCCTTAAAAAAATTTGTGTTTTGTTTTTTTGTTTTTTTAATTTTTTTATTTTTTTTATGCGGTTATATCTATGACACCTAATCTAGTCCTCAAGGTGCTAAAAGTGTCGAAAGCTAAAGGTTTTGTGAATATGTCTGCCAATTGATCTCCTATATCGATGTGATGTAATTCTATATCTCCCTTATCGACGTAATCTCAAATGAAATGATGTCTAATGTCTATGTGTTTCGTTCG
>NW_021344854.1:0-347 GCF_001605985.2 Dendrobium catenatum | reverse complement strand
GGCTTGATGTTGTTGTTGTTGTTGTTGTTGTATCTAATAATTTAATTATATTTAGAGATTGAATGTATTTTAATTATATTTGGTATAAAATGGTACATAAGAAAAATAAGTAATGGCATATTTGTAAATATAAAAAAGTTGACTTTTAGTTATGAAGTCCATACGAATCCTTTTGATTCCAAAAATTATGAAAAATAGTTAACAAATACTATAATATGTCTAAGGTTTCGTTTGGGATAGACTTTCTTACTGTTTATTAAAGCAGCTTTTTAGTACTAAATTTTTATGAACTCAAAAATTTTATACTACAAAGCTGCTTTAGAAAATAGTAATTAATCTATCCAAAA
>NW_021344853.1:0-289 GCF_001605985.2 Dendrobium catenatum | reverse complement strand
AATTATACAAATGTACAAAAAATCAAAAGAAATGCGCGATGATTCGTAATGTGAAAAAGAGGCACAAAATAAGCTCAACAACTGAAAAGATGCATAAAAATGTCCACAAAATTGAAAAAGATGCGCAAAGCGCCACATGTGGTAGTTATTTCTTTCCTTAATTTTTTAATCTCTTAATTCAAATTGATCTTATGTACATTTATATTACATATTGAAATATGAAATACAAAATTTTTATATCATCATTTTTATAATGATTTTCTCTATCTTAAATATCTAAATATACTCA
>NW_021344852.1:0-349 GCF_001605985.2 Dendrobium catenatum | reverse complement strand
TGGATCGTTGATCATGAGATCAATAATTGAGATCACGCCCAAGGCAACGGGAGAGCGAATCTGAGCCCTAGAATAATAATTTGGCTCGTTCTCTCGATCGGGTGCACCAAATCTAACAAAATTTGAAACATTAGCTCGACATATGAACATGATTCATGGGGAGTTGAAATCGCATTCTAAAACACACCAAGCAATGAGTTATTTAGATCTAAGTGTTATAGTCTAGTGTTTGTGATTTTACCTAATCCACACGGTGGATTCGGGAAATATTGGGCTTGTTGCACTTGTAGACTATCCAAGCTCCTATTTGTAGAAGAAATCCCATTCTGAAAAGCTCTAGATCGACAAG
>NW_021344851.1:0-246 GCF_001605985.2 Dendrobium catenatum | reverse complement strand
ATATAAATCGGTATTTGTATTTACAAATTAATTACACGGATGGCTATACACATGGGCGGATCCTCCCTTGCTTCTGGTTGGGCAAATGTCCACCCTCAAAAAAAAATTAAGGTATAAGATAGAGAGTTTTGGGATTCTGCCCCCCACCAAATTATTTTTTTGCCCTAATATGCCCCCATCTCGCCCGTGCCTGCCCAACCGACCAGCTTGTCTGTGCCCGCCCATCCGCTCGTAAAAGAATATAAT
>NW_021344850.1:0-761 GCF_001605985.2 Dendrobium catenatum | reverse complement strand
AATAAATAATATTATAATTAGTAATTAAATAATTTAATAATTAATGCAATTTCTAATTAAATTATTTATCATTATAATTTGTTGACTATAATTAAATTAAAATTAATATTAATATGTAGCTTGTACTTAACATGTTATTAAATTCATAACACATTAATTTTAATTTTTAATTATAAATTTGTAATTAACTTCTTCACATCTAAATATCTAACTGTCATAAATTCTGAAATATGTTACCAAACAGTTTATCAGAATTTAACAAGACTTAACATTTGTCATACCAAACAGTTTTCAGGATTTAATGCCCACAGGATTTACTAAATTCGGATTTACAGAATTTAGTAAATCTCACTAAAGTTAAATCCCACTTATTGCCAAACAGCTCCTAAATCTCATGATAAGGGGCTGTTTGGTAGGATTTACGTTAGATTTGAGCAGGATTTATCATAAATCCTGTTAAACGGAATTTACGCTCAACGTAAATCTCACAACGAAATAAATCCTCTGTTTCTCTCTGTTTTGCAGTAAATCTTGGATTTACCAAATCCTGTAGCTTGGAGGATTTACGGGATTTGGCCGAAGAAGCGCGCGAAAGGGAGAAAGTTACCTTCACAACGAGCGAGCTTCCGTCCTTACTTCCGATCGAAATGTCATAATTCTGATCCCATAAGAAAGGGAAGGTCGTCGAAGGAGCGAAGTCAAACAACAACGAAGGAGCCGAAGAAGCCACTCGTGCAATCTTACACCTTCAAGCCAGACCG
>NW_021344849.1:0-290 GCF_001605985.2 Dendrobium catenatum | reverse complement strand
CATATTCAACTTGGATTGCTTGATTTCACTAGTGCCTTCATATATAGTGTGTAGTTTATCCCAAACTTCATTACCAGTAGTACACGTAGATATTAACATGAAATCTTCATAATTTAAAGCACAGAAAAAAATTTAAAGATTTTGCATTCAATTGATCATTGATTTATTCTTCCATATTCCATTGGTTAAAAGGAATATCAATTTTAACTCCATCTATGATACGTGACGGTGATGAATAACTAGTTAAAATTACATGCCACATGCGAAAATCAATCGATTGTAAGAAAATA
>NW_021344848.1:0-378 GCF_001605985.2 Dendrobium catenatum | reverse complement strand
GTAATATGGGGAAAAGATAAAAAACAAAAAGTCTCCTGGGCAGACTTAGTTTCTGATTCATTTGAACAGGAGCAAGATGATGAGGTATAAGTATGTTAAGGTTTGTTTGGGTGTTTTGTTTATGTGTCTTGTTTATGTGTTTTGTATGTTTTTTTTATGTCTTGTATGTTTAGCTTGTTTTATAATTGTACGTTTTTGTTTCGTTATTGTGTTGTTATTTTATATTTTATTTTATCTCTTCTTTTTTATAATATCAAAGGGGGAGAAAGTATTGTTGTTTATTGCATTTTATTTTAATTTTTGTTGTTATTTTTTTTAAATATAAAATTAAAAAAAAAAACTTTCCCCTAATTTTTAATATAATTCTTTTATTGAGGG
>NW_021344847.1:0-921 GCF_001605985.2 Dendrobium catenatum | reverse complement strand
TCGTGAGGCTTACGCCTCAGACCGCCTCGAGGCTTAATTACGCAATTTTAAACCTTTGTGTTATATAATATTCTCAAAAACATTTGTTATTATCCCAATGTTGTTAATCCAACAACCATGGATGCAATTTTCCCTTATCAATGGCATTGTCATTTAATTTATTCTCATCATCTTTAATGTTTCACTCATGTCTTATCCACCATAACAAAATAAGAGTATGAAGCTTATGAGTTTAGCAAGTATCATCATATGTCATTTCCCTTGTCTTCATCTCCTTGTACTTCCCCTTTTGACTTAGTTCACTCTGGCATACCATAGTCACTTAGGCTTCGTTTGGGACGGCTTTTTCCCTACTGTACTATATGAAACGTAACCGGGAGGTTGTTTGGGAGTATACGATTGTGCTCCGTTCTCAAAATTTTTGCTTCGTGCTGTTGCTTCTCACGTCAGGCATAAGACTCCCATGTTTCGGCTGCTTCCCGTGGTTTGTAGCTATGAGAAATACTTTAATGCCCTTACTGTGCGAACTACCCCCATTGTCTTCTTCATCCTCGAAAAGGTTCGCGATATCAAAAACCACTTCGCGGATTTCTTCGCTCTGTCTCTTCTCACGACGCTCGATGCTCGAGACCCCAGTTATCAGCTAGATCGAACTCTTGCAGAAGCTTTTTCCCTCTTCGCGACCAAGAACAATATCTTTTTTTTTTGCTGCTTCAGTTTCACATGTGGTTTCGAGAGATTCGCAATGTGTTCTCCGTCGGCGGTCCGGCACATTCCGGCGAGGTCAAGTTCGAGAATTCGAGGGAGAAACTGAGCCAGTCAGGCTTCCGTGGCGTCTCTCTTACCGGGAACGCGCATGCTCAGGCAACACTTCTTCTCGGTATGTTTCCTTTGGATGGTTACACTTTAATGGAAGATAAT
>NW_021344846.1:0-1224 GCF_001605985.2 Dendrobium catenatum | reverse complement strand
TGCTCTTAGAAATAAGAGGCTTGAAAACTGAAGCTAACTTTCATATAATTGATTCGGCGACGTCCTTTAATGCCCTTTTAGGTAAACCTTGGATTCATGAATATAGAATGGTTCCATCTACCCTTCACCAATGCATCAAGTACCAACGAGATGGCATTGAACACATGATTAAGGGTGATCTGGAACCATTTTCGATTCAAGAAATTGGGATCTACGAATATGCTACATATTTTGTTCCAAAAGGGTCCTCGTCCCGCTCTAAGTTAGAGATCAAAATTGAGGAGAAATTGGTTGGTCAAAAGTCCAATCAAGAGAATGAAAAAGAAAAATTTGTTGATCAAGAAATGATACAATTAAGTAGTGAAGACGACTCTGACATCGTTGTCCTTAGGCCTCCAAACACATTACCTCAAAGAGGTGGGAGGATGGCCTTAAGGGCATGAGGTCGAGGCCGTGTTTCATCAGGGAGGAGAACAACACCTGTTTATATTGATTTTGAATCAAATTATGATGTTGAGTCCAAGGACCAAGGTGTTTCCTTCTCCCTCGATTACAAAAATGGAAATGCTTCTCCAAAATTTGATCTCACCTTAGATAAGGACAGTGACATTGAGGAAGATATTTTAAAGGTGAAAAGTGACGAGCCTGAATTGAAAATGTACGAAAAGCTCAGTAGAAGGATTGAGGCCCTTTCTCTAACCCCATTGTCAG
The DNA here is from genome assembly GCF_001605985.2 of Dendrobium catenatum. Taxonomy (NCBI): domain Eukaryota; kingdom Viridiplantae; phylum Streptophyta; class Magnoliopsida; order Asparagales; family Orchidaceae; genus Dendrobium; species Dendrobium catenatum. Next base: position 513 of record NW_021344846.1, on the reverse strand, counting down.
CTGGCAGGATTGCCGGGTTAGAAGTTAAAGTGGCCCCCAACTTGAACGGCGAAGTAAAGAAAGTCCAGAAATTCTTTACTGGCTCCTCCTTCGCAAGGGATGAAAGTGATGTAACCCTTGAGGAGGCAGAATTTAATGAATTAATGGAATTACCTTTCGACTACTTCCCTGTTTTATGAAAAATACTTTCTCTAAAGGTCCTGTACCATACCGATGGACTAAGGGTCAGACTAGATACCACAAAAATATTTGGCAAGCAAAAATTAAGAAAAATCCTACAAGTGGTATCGGCTTTGGAACTATTAGTTCATTCGATGACGATGAGTATTGCCTAATGGTAACTTACCCTCTTGAATCGCCAAATGTCCCTACAGATCCTTCCTGTGCTCTTGATGGGCTCTGTTTTAGACTTTAGATGATCCCGATGACCTTCAAGTTCGGGATGCACCACCTGAATTAGAAGAAGAAATTAAATTGACAGTCGATGAGTTAAAAGAAATTAACCTGGGAACC
>NW_021344845.1:0-285 GCF_001605985.2 Dendrobium catenatum | reverse complement strand
TTGTATAACTTATGAGGTGACTAATGAGATTAAACAATCTAGACTTAATATCTTATTGCATGATTATGAATTATTTCGCATGAAACCAAATGAATCCATTTTTTATATGTACACAAGATTCACACAAATAGTCACCTCTTTGCATACACTGGGTAGGGAACTAATGAAGACTAAAATGGTTAATAAGATTCTTCGTTATTTGCCTACTGCTTATGATGCTAAAATTACTGCAATTACATAGTCTAAAGTGTTGTGGATCTATGGTTTATGATTTTGATGATAGCA
>NW_021344844.1:0-215 GCF_001605985.2 Dendrobium catenatum | reverse complement strand
TCTTGTTACATGACTATGAATTGTTTCGCATGAAACCAAATGAATCTATCTCTGACATGTACACAAGATTCACACAAATTGTCACTTCTTTGCATGCACTTGGTAGGGAATTAACTAATGCTGAAATGGTTAATAAAATTCTTTGATGTTTACCTACTGCTTATGATGCTAAAATTACTGTAATTACAGAGTCTAAAGATCTTAACATTTACTCT
>NW_021344843.1:0-342 GCF_001605985.2 Dendrobium catenatum | reverse complement strand
TAGATACACGTTTAGTTGAATGTTAGTGACATTCAAATGTTAGGTTAAATCCATTCCTTAGAGCTAAATAGATATTGTCATATAATTTTCCAGGCTTAAGATAAGCGATTTATTGATGGTTCTTAACAAATTTCAATCTTAGGCTTCATTTGGAATGACTTTCTTACTGCTTCTTAGAGCATCTTTTTAGCAAAAAAATTAAAAATTTTGGGCTAAAAGACTTCTCTTTGAAACGCTAAAAAAGTCATCCCAAATTAAACCTTAGTTGTATGATTGTAAGCAAACACTCGTCTTTTACTGAACATCTTCTATTAACAAGTATATTTGTTAATATAATGTAGA
>NW_021344842.1:0-338 GCF_001605985.2 Dendrobium catenatum | reverse complement strand
GGAGATTTTTCCAGAAATTTGAGTTTGAAAGAATCTCAAATTTTTGCTTTGATTGTGGAAAAATCGTCCATATGAAGGAGGAATGTTTGAAGACCAATGCTGTAGAAAACTTGGCTTCTGATAAAAATATAATGCAGGAATCTAAAATGAGGAAGGCTGAGGATGAATAATAAGAGAAGAATATTCAAATCAGTGGTTAAAAAAACTGGAGATAGTGAAGCATGGGAAGAAGAAACAACAAGTAAAGACTTGGAACATCAAAGCTAAGAAGACGAATTTGGAAGAAATCAAAGAAAATTCTCAGGATAAATTGAGCATCCCTGTTAATTCTCAGGAAT
>NW_021344841.1:0-340 GCF_001605985.2 Dendrobium catenatum | reverse complement strand
AAGCTTCCAAACGCACTCTAGGTCTTTGATTTAGACCTATTGGAGCTTGGATTCAGTTAAATTTGGTGTCGTTGGGTTTGTATTTTTGAGACATTCAATTCGACTGTAAGTTTGCTGAAATCAGAGTTTAGATGAATTTCGATTTGAAATTTACAGCTTGATTTTACTTCGAGATTCCTGCACGATCAAAATAATTTTTTTTTATGATATATCAATCATAATACAAAAAGTAGTCATATTATTCCTTCTAAGAAATTAAGATTATAAGGAAAAAACATGTAATTTGAAGGGGAAAATATAAATTTTGTTGCGTGCTAGAATATACGCGGCAGTAGAGTTA
>NW_021344840.1:0-281 GCF_001605985.2 Dendrobium catenatum | reverse complement strand
GAGCCCAAATGATTAAATTAGATAAAAGCAGCATGATCCTGGTTGCAGTGGATATGGATAGCAAACCTGTATGTCCTTCAAATACATAATATAAAGTTTTATTTGGGACGGTTTTCTTACTATTTTGTAGAATTGATGTAGAGAACATAATATTTTAAAACTATTATAGAGAGCAATTTCCCAACATAAAATTTTTTTGAAGAAGCAAAAAAGATGAGGTCAAATAAAAAATTTGTTGTAACCCGAGAGCACGTCCTTGTGTTTTGATAAAGACAAATATT
>NW_021344839.1:0-376 GCF_001605985.2 Dendrobium catenatum | reverse complement strand
CCAATAGATCCTGACCCTGAAGCCTTCACCAAAGCCTACAATCACTTCCAGACCATCAAACCTGACATGTTGATCAATAAACTGCATTTTTCTGGACTCATTTCAGTCTCCGGTGGACATGACCCCAAAATGACAAAAATACCCCTATGGGGCTCAAGTAGGGATTTTGACCAAATTGACCTCTCCAAACCCTGGGACCACATCCAATAGACTCGAAATGATATTTTGAATATGTTAAACTCATTTCCAGACCCTGAACCTAACTGGTCGACCAAGTCAACCAGTTTTGGCTTAAAGGCCCATTAAGCCCTTTTGGCCTTAATAGCCTTTTAAAATTCAAAAACCACCCTCATCAGACTCTAAATGTTTAATCAGA
>NW_021344838.1:0-306 GCF_001605985.2 Dendrobium catenatum | reverse complement strand
TTAACAATTTCTCAAAAATTAACTTTCCAAAAATGGCAAATTTCATCCCTTAAATATGCCAAAATTTCCCCTTCATCTAATTCATAATTAATATTTAATTATTTTTCGGATTTATAATAATTAAAATTAAGAAAATTTATTTTCTTTCAAAATTTTCAATTTAGAGGTTTCCCCAAGCCTTTAGGAGCTAAAATTGGGAACATGCAACCCTTAAACATTGGTTTTAAAAAAAAACCCTAAACCTTTCCAATTTTTTTTCCACTAAAAAATTCTAAATAAAAAATAAAATCTTGTTACCTAAAAGCT
>NW_021344837.1:0-368 GCF_001605985.2 Dendrobium catenatum | reverse complement strand
AGAAAAAGTGGAGGCCATTCAAGGGGTAGAAGCCATTGCTATATGAGATAGAGTAAAACCTCAGTAGCCACTACCTAGAGAATGGAGATATTCTTCTAATCATCTTAAAGAACTTATCTTAAGAGACCCATCTAAAGGTGTTAGAACTAGGCATGGACTTAGGAAGGAAGTTAGTCATTCTGCTTTTATCTCTATAAAAGAACCCACTAATATAGATCAAACCATAGGTGATTAATTCTGGATCATAGTAATGCAAGAAGAATAAAATTAATTTATTAGAAATTATATATGGTTACTAGTCAAAAGTCCAAAGAACCAGAGTGTGGTTGGAATAAAATGGGTATTCAAAAATAAGATGAATAACTCAA
>NW_021344836.1:0-540 GCF_001605985.2 Dendrobium catenatum | reverse complement strand
TTGTTTTGCCACTTCTGCTCCTGGTTCCGCAAAAGAGAGTCTTTGCGAATGACTTCGTAGCTGCCCGGTAAGCTGAATCTCAGCCTTCAATGCAAAATTTACTGCTTGTGACAATGACCAAACAGAGTTTAATTCCAACTTATCTTGAATGCTATCTTTCAATCCTCCGATATATCGGGCTACCAACTGATTGGTAGTCTCGTTAAGATCATTGCGAGCGGACAGGCTGTAAAATTCTTCGGTATAGTCACTAACAGTGCGCTGCCCTTGTACACAGTGTTGATACTTCAAATACAGCATCTGTTCAAAATCTGTAGGAAGAAAGTGTGACCGCAGCAACTGCTTCATCCGCATCCAGTTCCGAACTGGACCCCTTCCATCTCTTCGCCGAGTTTGCAGCAGCTGAGACCACCATGCACTCGCACCTCCTTTGAGTCGACAGGCAACATACTTTACCTGTTTCTCGGCTTCGATCTCCATATAATCGAAAAAGTTCTCCACCAACCGTTCCCAGTCGAGAAAATCTTCGATGTGTAACCT
>NW_021344835.1:0-376 GCF_001605985.2 Dendrobium catenatum | reverse complement strand
CAGCAGAAGCAGTGCACGAATGGGAGGAATCGTCGCTCTCATCGAAGCTACCGCCGGATTGAATTTTGAACATCTTCATCGAGACTCGGGAGGGAATGTCAACGCATCAACGGGATGGAGTCGACGAACGGTCTAGGGTTTAGCTTAGGAGGGACGGCGGGACGGTCGGGAGGGAAATCGGAATGTCACTGGCGGCCTAGCTGCTTAGGGTTTAGCTTAGCATAGGGTCGAACGAACGGTGAAACTGTGGAAGGCGATCGGCGAGGTCGCAGGACGGCGTGCCTGGCGGAGTCGAGGTTGACTCACGAGTCGCGAGTGCTGGCAGAATGTACCCGGGAGACGAAATTTCGGATTATTATCGGGTTTTCGGGTAAAC
>NW_021344834.1:0-201 GCF_001605985.2 Dendrobium catenatum | reverse complement strand
ACATGCAAGGATTATTTAGTTCAAGGAATCATATTTAATACATAAGGGACATTTTAAAATATTTAAATATGATCCATTGTGCGAGAGTAATTTTATTTAAGAAATGCCCAAATTTTTATTTAAGGGCTTACGAACGCCTTCTGTCCGCTTGCACACATATTGCGGATTCGGTGGCGTAAATAGATCTCTTAAAGACTATTG
>NW_021344833.1:0-265 GCF_001605985.2 Dendrobium catenatum | reverse complement strand
ATTTTCCCATCATCTTTAACCTCCACAAAATATTATTTCTTTACCGACACACTAATTATAATATAAATTGTTCAAAAAATTTTGAACTTTTGGGAGCTCCTACAAAGGCGTCTTAGGCTTCGTTTAGGACAACTTTTTTTATGATTTTTTAAAATAAAATTTTAGTATAAAAATTTTAATTTTTGTACTAAAACTCTATTTTAAAAAGCAATAAAAAAATCATCTCAAATGAAGCCTAAAAGTCTAATTCACAAACAAGTTATTT
>NW_021344832.1:0-297 GCF_001605985.2 Dendrobium catenatum | reverse complement strand
AGGTACCAAGGAGTGTGTAATAGCATAATTGGAAAGCAAGAGTAAAGAAGATTTAATGAGTATGATTTTACCTCCCAAAGAAAGAGACTTCCTTCCCCATACATTTAATCTATTAATGATTCTACAAAGAAGGTCTTGAAATCAACAATTCTCAATCTTTTCAATGAAATCTTTATCCCGAGATAATGTAGATTCTTAACCACTTTGAAACCCAAAATATTGGCCACCTTCTTCTTACCAGCTTTTTTCACAAACTTCCAAAAAATAATTTGAGATTTATCCACATTCACCCTTTGT
>NW_021344831.1:0-272 GCF_001605985.2 Dendrobium catenatum | reverse complement strand
GAAGACTAAAGTACCAAAAGCAAGGAAAACAACTGCACAAAAAATAAACAACAAAAACTACCAAAAAATAAAGCAACGTAATCCGCAGATAAAAAATTAGTAGAAATTAAATTTATGCATTAATGTCAATCACACTCAATCTGATCCTTAAAGTGATGAAAGTGTCGAAGGCCAGTGGTTTAGTAAATATGTCAACCAGTTGATTCTCAGTCGCCACATGGTGTAACTCAATGTCTCCCTTACTCAGATGATCTCTAATAAACTGATGCCTT
>NW_021344830.1:0-277 GCF_001605985.2 Dendrobium catenatum | reverse complement strand
GATTATAGGTACAGATTAATTGCTCCACGCCTTTGTCAAATTCTATTACTACTAACTTGAAAGGATTAAAATTTTATCAAGATATTATTTATGACTGGAAATCCACTTCTTGCAAAAATACATGCATTTATGAATGATGACTCTTCATGCCTTAAAAATACCCTTACTCATAATCTTCCTGGGGGTAGGAGCATGTTCAAAAGAAATGGCCATCGTCCACTAAAGAAATCTAGGTGTCCCAATAAAATCCATTACACGTTCACTGCTAATCAAGAAC
>NW_021344829.1:0-244 GCF_001605985.2 Dendrobium catenatum | reverse complement strand
CCATTGACTGAGGTGTTCTTTTTCTTGGGATCTTCAGAGATTATATCGTCATTGATGACTATTTCTTTCTCCTTATCTTTATTGGATATCCCTTTCTTCGGTGGAGGCGGTAGTACCTTACCGCTTCTTAACTGCACTTGAGCAATCTCCTCCGGTTTAGAGTCATTTAACGGAGTATTTTCTTCAGAATCAGCCATTGTTGCATCTAGCGACTCATCTGTTGATTCAGAATCACCACCCAGGT
>NW_021344828.1:0-230 GCF_001605985.2 Dendrobium catenatum | reverse complement strand
TATGTAATGCATAAACTGTCCCAAATTTCCTTGCCAGTAGTACATGTAGAGATTCTCATATAATCTTCTAAATTTAAAGCACAGATCAAACAATTCATACATTTAGCATTTAATTCAGCATAAATTTGTTCTACTCTACTCCATTCAGAAAAAGGGGTATCAGTTTTGATTCTATCTATAATACGTGACGTTAAAGAATAACCATTTTGAATCATATGCCACATTCGATA
>NW_021344827.1:0-1686 GCF_001605985.2 Dendrobium catenatum | reverse complement strand
CTTTCAGAAAATTCAAATGGCTGGCCAATTGATCTTCCTTTCGACCGAGCGTTGTCCTCGACTGTTAAAGACCAAGGGAACACCATCATCTTTGGAATGGGATTCAGCACCCTTGAACTTTCTATGGATGGACACCAGATTGTTTGCTTGGATGCCAGTAAGGAAGTTCCTCCGGTGGTAGAGTTGATTGTGGGATCTGCACCCACCTTGCCAGTGATTAGTGATGATCAGAAACAGTCTGAGCCAGTTGTTGAGCCTCCCACTGAAGTCAAGTCTGTTTTTGAAGAAGGATCTAGTTCTGGATTTAACTTTTCCACTAAGAACCAAAAGAAGAATTATTTGAGGAGACTTAGGAAGAAAATTTCCAAGGCAAAGAGGATCGTGCCTTTTAAGACTTTAGCTCAAGTAGAGCCTGAGGCTGACGAGGAGCTACCTATTCCTACTTCCTCTCCTCTTCTGAAAGGGAACCACTTCTATCCCTTAGCTTCTGCTCAAGGGGAAGGGAGGATAGCTAGGATAGCTCGTTCCCCACCATGCCCGGTCGACTACTCGACTAAAAAGACTTCAAAAGAAAAGCATCTAAAGAAAATAAGGGCTTTGAGAAATATAATCCATACCTGTGCTGCACAATCTGGGCAAACAAAAGAGCAGTACCTAAAACAGTGAAAGGGAGTGATCTCTCATTGCTTCCAAAAAGAAGTATTGAAAGAAGAGGCATCTGAGGCAAAGAATTTAAGTAGAGCCTGAGGCTGATGAGGAGCTACCTATTCCTGCTTCCTCTCCCCTTCTGAAAGGGAGTCTCTTCTACCCCTTAGCTTCTGCTCAAGGGGAGGAGAGGATAGCTAGGATAGCTCGTTCCCCACCATGCCCGGTCGACTACTCGACTAAAAAGACCTCAAAAGAAAAGCATCTGCAGAAAACAAGGGCTTTGAGAAATATAATCCATACCTATGCTGCACAATCTGGACAAATAAAAGAGCAGTACCTGAAACAGTTAAAGGGAGTGATCTCTCATCGCTTCCAAAAAGAAGTATAGAAAGAAGAGGCCTATGAGGCAAAGAATTTAAGTCCACAATCTGTCAGGAGAAACAAGAAGTATGTCAGACAGCCCGTTACTTCAGTACTGGTTGATGGATATCGCTGGGCGCCACGCCCTCCTTCTTCCGAGATAGAGGGCATAGTGTTGACTGGGTCCGAGAGATGCCACCGTTCCGTTGGAAGACCCCCGGTACCCCTTCCAAAGCTGTAAGGTTGGCCTCAATAGTTGTTAAACCAAAGGGGAATGAGACTTTAAAATATCCGGACATCAAGGGCAAGAGGCCCAAATCCCCCGAGAAGAAATTTGTTCCAAAAAGGACTAAGTTTGAGGATTTAGCACCACCTCCAAGAACCTCTAAGTTCATTCTCCAACTCCAACGAGTCCCAGCTAGACCTACTCCAGTCTTGATTGAGTCGATGGATGTTCAACCTAGTACTCCAGTTATTGCAGTAGACAGTTCTCTTGCAGCTGGTCCAGTTCTTGATTCAGTTATGATTCCCATTGATGATCCGGTTGTAGATAGCCTAGATTTATGTGTCATTCCTAGGCTTCCTACACAAGAGTCTGAGGACCTTACCTTACCCGATGTAGGAGCTATCTCCCTACAGGATCCTCCTTCACCTCATGAGGTATATGTCCCTCTCCCT
>NW_021344826.1:0-452 GCF_001605985.2 Dendrobium catenatum | reverse complement strand
ATTGTAAAGGTCTACGACCATTTTGTCCTACGGGATATTATGATCGTACCCTTTGCATTCGAACCACGCGAGCGGAAACCTTTCGGAGACCCACACTTACTAAGCTATATGCAGTACACCATTTATGTTAATGTTCTTTGTCATGACTTTTACATTCTAGAAATCGGATTGAATGCTTATATATCCACTCTAACAAATCTGTAACATTATGTGAACAATTGGAGATATGGTGATGCTCTAATCAACAGTGGAAAGCAAGCATTAAAAAAAAAAAGAGTGAAGCTGTTGTTCTCAACTTTTCATGTGAAATTAGGTTTGTCTAATTAAATTGATTGTAAATTGTTCTGTTAACAAATTAGACTATCGTAATACTGACTATCAATAATGAACGTCAGGCATTTATGATTATGATCTTGTTAACGTCCACTTTCTTTTCTGCAGTCATTATCCCT
>NW_021344825.1:0-730 GCF_001605985.2 Dendrobium catenatum | reverse complement strand
ATTTTCTGTCCATTTATCTTAAAGTTCAAAACTAAAAAACGATGTTGAGTACATAAATTTTTATTTGGAATAACTTTATAATCTTTGCAATCTAAACGATCTGATTTCCTTATAAGAAAATAAACAATCTGAGTTTTACTATATCCATTTTTATAAGTGATGAGATTGTATCTTTTTTATTAAATAAGGTATTGACAATTAAAAAATCATAAGCTAAAGAAAAATCTAAGATGATCTTACCACATTCATTTGTTATTTCAAACTCATGGCCACCATGAATGTTTTTAAAATTATCTATCTCTCTACCAAGATATCCATTTAAATCTCCTCCAATAAATTTTTTTCTTCAAAATATATCTTTCATATTAATTCTTCTAAGTCATTTCAAAATTTTAATTTTGAATCCACTTTCAAACCTATTTGAAGAGCATAAGCACTTATAATATTAACTATATTAGCATCAACAATAATTTTTAAAGCTATAATTCTTTCTCCAATTTTATTAATATTTATAACATTATCCTTCAAACTGTACGTTATCTATAATCACACATACATCATTTCTAATACGACTCATACCTAAATGTCATAGTTTAAATCATAAACTATGAATCGATCTTCTTATCATTCTCTCCAATCTATTTTGTTTCATGAATGCACATAATATTTATTTTCTTATGAATCATAATATCTATTAATTATATTATTTTTTTATTAAGAAAACATACAT
>NW_021344824.1:0-275 GCF_001605985.2 Dendrobium catenatum | reverse complement strand
AGTTTTTTAAATATTTTTTTTTTCCAACCAATGTTTTATATTCTTTTTTCTTTAAATAAAATAAAAAGAATTTTCTATTTGTTTTAATTAGACAATACTTTTTACCGATTACATCTAAAAACAGAAATCAAATGAAGACTTTATCTTTCTTTAGAGCTGAATTCTTAGGTTGTGTTAGAAGATATTGTTTCAAAAAAATTTCGTTGATGGTAATATTTTAAGAAAAATTTGATTTTTTATGTCTCATAATTTATGTAATTTGAAAAATATCTCCA
>NW_021344823.1:0-267 GCF_001605985.2 Dendrobium catenatum | reverse complement strand
AAAGTTGCCGGCGTTATCCAGAACAAAGAAAAAGAAGTCTTTCGGTTAGGGCCACTGTCCACACGAGCAAGGGGAAGCGATGAGAATGTCTAGCTTTGATTTCCGCAAAGAAAGGTTGGAGGCGAATGGCTCTTGCAAACTGATAGGGGAGTTCGTTCGGATCTCTCACGTGTGAGGAAGAGAGCGAAGGTGAGAGCAGTTAGCGAATGCCAGGAAAAGGCCTTGGCTTCGTGCGACTTGGAGTGGCTTCGTGCGACTTGGAGTAGG
>NW_021344822.1:0-216 GCF_001605985.2 Dendrobium catenatum | reverse complement strand
TTCTCTCCCTCTCTCTCTTTCTCTCACAAACTCTCTCTCTCTCCATTCATCTAATGCTTCTCTCTCTCAATTCCACTATTGCTTCTCTCTCTCTCTCTCCATTCCTCTATTGCTTCCCTCTCTCTCTCAGAGTTCAGCTCTCTCTCTCTCTCTCTTAATTCCTCTATTGCTTCTCTCTCTCCATTCATCTATTTCTTCTCTCTATTCCACTATTAC
>NW_021344821.1:0-6398 GCF_001605985.2 Dendrobium catenatum | reverse complement strand
ACAGCGCTCGGTATCGCTAGCGTTCGGCGTCCACATAGAATAATTTCTCCATGAATACAGGCGAAGGCGACTAGTCCATATTATGGCAAGCACAACACAATCATGACAAGTGCATTGACAAGTCTAGGCGAAGACTTAGGCTTCATTTGGGACAACTATCTTATTGCTTCCTAAAACAATTTTTAATACAAAATTTTGATTTTTATACTAGAAATATGCTTTAACAAACAATAAGAAAGTCATCCCAAATGAAGCCTTAGATTAGCCCAACAACATGCTACGTACGTAATTAAATTTGATTTGTTGGTTGGGAGCTTTGGCTACTAATAAGAAATATTGGATTCAAGCCTTCTGTATGTGATGTACGACTTTATCTTAATTGACATAAATGTCCCAAAAAAATACATGTTGCATGAGATCCACCACCTTCCTTGAATAGAAGGCTAAATAGCATGAATAGTGAAGCATAATTGTAAATTTGCAAATGCTAATTTTTTATTATTACTTATGTAAATATTTTTATATTTATTTTAAAATGAGTTCTAAAATTATTTTTTATATTATTATATATTATTATAATATTTTAAAATAAAATGTACATTTTTTTAAGTTTTTTTTATTAAATTTGGTTAGAAAATCTGACTAATTTATTGATGCCTTTTTTTCAAGTTTTAAACGTTATATTATTAGTTTTTTTTTAGGCAGGAATACTTAATTAAGAATCATATATTATATATATTTATATAATATATATATATATATATATATTAATATGCTTTTTTATTCTGATAAATAACTATAATTTTAGAACTCTTAGATCTACATTTAGCGGATGTTAATATTTTTGACAGCTTGAAATCCGACTTAACTCGCGACTGAAGATTTCGGGTTCAGGTCAACCTGAACTCTGGTGATTTTTTTATTCTAATAAAAAACAACTATATTTTAGAACTCTTTCAAGAACTCTACTTTAGGGGTGTCCAATATTTGACCGACTTAAAAACCCGACCCAAACCCTCGATCCGAATTTAATTGATTAGGAGGGTTTTAGAAGATTGTTATGAAAATCAGTAAACTGTTTTTTCAAAAATATATAAACATTTGCCAAGCCTGAATTAAGTTAGTTTTATTTTAAATTGATTGAAGTAAATTTTTACTTATTGATTTAGGTTAAATAAATGATTTGTTTAGGTTTAAATAAATCGAATTAATAAAAATATGTTATAACATAAAATAACCCAAGGCCTGAGCGAGTCGGGTTCGAATCGACAGGCTCGAAGCGGTCAGGTTTGGGTCGGGTTTAAAAAAACAGCGTCGTGTTATAATAACGAGTTTTGACCGATACCCGACAAAAACCCCAATTTTCACTGGCTTAGCTTACTGTTTAGGGAATAGAAGCATACAATAGAATGGAAAGAGGAAAAGCAAAACTTAAGGGGGCAATAATAATAATGTTTATAATTATGATTATTAGAGATATAATTAATAAATATTAGTTATAAAAAATATTTAATTGATTAATTAAATAATTATAAATTAATCTAGTCAATTAGTAATTAAAAATTTATTAAAATAACACTTAAAATTAATTAAGTGATTAATTGGGTAAATAATAATTAAATGATTACTCTTCTTCATGTCCGTTGAATCCATCCCCTGATAATATTGCTCAGGGGTCACATAATCCACGTGGTAGAAGCTTCAGCAAAAAACCTGGTAACAGGTTTCACTCTCGTCAACCTTCTAGGCCTCCTCGTGTGGAGCCTAAAACCACTGATGCTTCTACTTCTACTCCTGCGGCTGCCTCCTCTATTCCTTTGCTTCCTCTGCATACTAATAGCATTGGGCAACCTTTACATTACCAAATACATTCTCCTCCTCCTCCTTCCACTACGATTCTTAGGTAGAACAATGTCCCTGTTGAAGATCTCCCTCCTCCCACCTTGGAAACTGATGTTGTGGAAAATTTAATTGGTGAAACGTTGGTTTCTATTCCAAATTTAAACATTCCCACTGAAGAACTTTCGGCTTCTTCTAGCTCCCAGTTGGCTTCCTCTCTTAAGCCGCCCAAGAGTATTAATTCTCCTAATAAATTTGAGATCCTTAGCTCTCAAACTGACACGGATATGAATGGAAATATGGGGTCTACCAGTGATATTGTTGGGAATGCTCTTAAACAGCCAGGTAAAGGCAAAAAGCAAACCACGTCTGATAATTCAAAGAAATCTGCTAAGGGAAAGCAGAGTAAAAAATCCCAATCTCTTCAAATTTCCTGATGTTTCATCCTGCTATTGGTGCGTGGAATGTAAGAGGTTTTAATCATCCTGATAAAGTCCTTAGCTGCAAGCGCCTTATTAAGTCCTTTAAGCTTGATATGTTATGTTTATTGGAGACCCGGATTCACTCTCCTGCTCTTTCGGATCCCTTCTTTGAATCCTCCCATTCCCTTTTCCAGAACGAAGACAACCTCCATAATTTTCATTTGTCATCCTCTGGTAGGATTTGGATTAGATGGGATTCTAGTAAACTTAATTTTACCCCCATTCAAGTCACCCCTCATATGATTACCGGGAATGTTCTGATTGGTAACTGCTCTCAATTTCAGCTCACTATTGTTTATGCTGCTAATAATGCCTCTGATAGAAGGGATCTTTGGAACACTATTACCTTGACGGCCCCTCCTGCTGATGTCCCCTGGGCTATCTTAGGGGATTTTAATTGCTGTCGGTTTGGTTCTGAGAAATCTGCCGGTTCTTCCCTCCATCACTCTAATTTGGTATATTTGAATAACATGATTTTTGCTAATGGTTTGATGGATTTTCACTCAGTTGGTAGCTTCTACACTTGGTTTAATCAGCAATCTGTGAATCCTATTTACATTAAACTTGACAGGACTCTTGTTAATGAAGAATGGGGGAAGAGGTTCCCTAGTTCTTTTTGTTATTTTCAAAGCCCGTCATGCTCCGATCACTCTCCTATAATTCTGCATCCGGGAGTGTCTTCTCAATCTAATCACAGATTTATTTTTAAGAATTTTTGGACTAAGCATGATAATTATTGGGTGCTACTGCTAAATGCTTTTTCTGTTCCTTTAAATGGCAACCCAATTTCTCATTTTTGTAATGTTCTCAGGAAGTTTAAAAGGGACATTAAAAATCAACACTGGGCTAATTCTCATTCTCTTAATATACTTTTGGATGATCTTCAAGCTAAACAAATGAACATCCTTGAGCTTATTAAGGTGAATCCTTTGGATGCATTTCTCGGAGCTGCTCTCAAACACATCAATTTAAATATTTCTCAAGCTACCTCAATGCTTTCTAGCTGGATTGTTCAGAGAGCAAAGATTAAGTGGTTGCAACATGGTGAGGATGATCTTAAATTCTTATATGCTAAAATCAGGAGTAGGGTGAGTAGCTCAAAGTTTGTGGTCAACTTATTTGCTTGCAATCCTAGCAATTCTCGTGAGGAGGTTATTCAGTCGATTATCATGTATTTTCAATAGCTTTTTAATCCTCCTCCTCCTTCTTGTATGGATATGGCTCTTTTTCCCATTGGTACTGCATTGCCCGAGAGGTATGATACTTTGCTTAATGCCCCTATTCTGGATGATGAAATTAAGGCAGCTGTTTTTAAAGGATCCTCTAAATCCTCTCCTGGTCCAGACGGGTCCAACTACCATTTTTACAAAACTGGCTGGCATATTATTGGTCCTTATGTTTGTAATGCTATAAGATCTTTTTTTGCTAAAGGTTACATTCCTAGTGGGGTTAAGGCTACTGCTTTAATCATTATTCCTAAGAATCGCAATGCTACCTCTATCACTGACTATAGGCCTATTTCCTTATGTAATACTCTTTATAAAATCATTGCTAAAGTCATTGCAGGCAGGCTTAAACCGATTATGCCTCTTATTATCAAAGATACTCAAGCTGGTTTTGTGAAATCTAAGATATCTACTGATAGCATTTTACTTGCTAATGATATCCTCTCTTTTGTTAATAAAAGAGGGATGGGGAATATCTTTTGTGCTAAGATTGACATTAAGAAGGCCTTTGATTCAGTCTCGAGGGAGTTTTTGCTTGGCAGGTTGGTGCAAAAAGGTTTCCCTAGGTCTTTCATTGGTTGGATCAAGGCATGTATTTCTAATGTTAACTTTTCTGTGGTAATTGATGGTTCCTTGGAAGGCTTCTTCCCTTCTTCTGCGGGTTTGAGGCAAGGTTGCCCGCTCAGTCCTTATCTTTTATGCTTGGTTATGGATTCTTTTTCCAATCTCTTAGAAGCTAGAGGTTTTAAAGGTTTTACTGCTGATACTTATCACCTCTCTCACCTCTTATATGCTGATGATGTGCTTATTTTTGGGGAAGCTTCGATGGATAATTGTAGACTTCTTTCTTCTATTCTTAGCGATTTTGCTAATGCTTCGGGTCTTCATGTTAATTATGATAAGTGCTCGGTCATGTTCTCCAAAAATTCAAGGAATCAGGATTCTTTGTGTCAAGCTTTGTCTATTTTCAATGTTTGTTCCAAGATTTCTTATCTTGGCATTCTTATCTCCTTTAATAGGCTGAAAGTTGCAGACTTCTTACCTTTGTTGGATAGTCTGAATAAGAAATTTTCTGGATGGAAGGCTAATGTTCTGTCTTTTGCTGGCAGACTTCAATACCTCAAATTTGCTATTCAAAACACTATTGCTTATTGGATTAGGGGGTCTATCTTGCCAAAAACTATTGTTAAGTTTTTTAAGAAAACTTGTTCTAAATTCTTATTTTTTGGAGATATCACCTGTTTTAAAAAGCTTCATATGGTGTCCTGGGATAATGTTTGTAAACCAAAAGCGAAAGGTGGCTTAGGGATCCCTAGTTTAAATGCCATTCAGTTTGCATTTAACTGTTCAGTTATTTATAAAATATATAACTGTCCCTCTCCGTTGTCTACTTGGCTGTCTACCTAATACTCCTCCCCCTGGAGACCCCCTAATCCTAAAGCTAGTAAATTCTGGTTTTCGATTTGCCTCACTGCTGCTACTGTGAAGAAGAATTTTAAGTTTACTATTACTCCTAGCGCTCCTATTTCATTTCATTGGGATCGCTGGTGTAATAATAATACTCTTTCTGAGCTTGTGGGGAATTTTTCTTTGGACTGCTTCTTGCTCCCTTTACTTAAGCATTATATCTAAATATCTTGTTGGAATTTTGTTGTTGACGTTCCTCAACAGCTCAGGGAATTACTGTGTGGTTTCCCGATCTCTGCTTCTGATGGGCCTTGTATTTTTTGGAAGGACTGTGTCAAGGTCAAATTTAGTTCATTTATTGAGGAGTTTTACAGTTCTTTGCCGGATTGTTCGTGGCACAATCTGGTTTGGCATAAAAGTTATATTCTGAAGCATTCTATTTTTGTTTGGTTGGCTCTTGTTGGTGGCCTGAAAACGCAAGATGCCTTGAGACTTAGGGATATTCATGTGCCTATGCTTTGTTCTTTCTGTTCTGTTGCTCCAGAAATGGTTAATCATCTCTTTTTTGAATGTCCTTTTTCGTCCTCTGTGCTTAACACTCTGCTTCCTGCCACTAACAATTTTCTGCTTAGACCCACTGTGCTGCACCTGTTACAATGGTTGGATTCTGATTATACTGGTTCGCTCTTGAGCAAAAAATTCTATTTACTTATGGTTTGCTGTATTCTGTACCATCTTTGGAGAGAGCAAAATTGTAGAAGATTTGGTAATGATTACCATAGTTCTTCTACATTAATTTTTAATATCAAGAAAGTGATTTTTGGCAAAGTTCTAAAATGAAAAAATTCAGACATTTTGCTGAGTCAATTATGATCTTTTTGGATGAGGATCCTGTGAAGGTTTTTCTGGTTTTGATGGTTTTGCAGAAATTGTCTGGATTGGTATGGGATAGCTGCTCTGGTCTGTTCGTTTGCGACTATTTTATGGAGGACCTTTTTCACCATTTTGACTCTGTCCCTCTCGGGCTTTTCAAGTATTCGTATTTCAGGCACTTTGGCACTACTTGGACAATGATGAAGCTCCCTCTCTATATACCTTGGATGGTCTTTGGGCAACCAGGGATATGGTGGATCAGTATTTTATTATCCCCTGAGTCCAGGCAGTTTGGTGCGGGAGCTTTGTTTTTGCTGGAATATTGGACTCATTTATTTTGGTATCTCTTTCATTGCAGTAGCTCATTCTGGAACACTGTATTGTGGGTCATGGTTGGTTCTTCTGTCTCTGCTAGAGGAAACCACTTCACTGTTTTGGCAATTCTTCCCATTAGCTGTTGCCATCTTGCTGCTTCCTTCATGCCAAATGTTGGGAATTTTTTCCTTTTGGGGCTGTCTGATCCCATCCTGTTGGGATTGTTGAGTCTAGTAATTAGGTTGTTAAGCCTAAG
>NW_021344820.1:0-343 GCF_001605985.2 Dendrobium catenatum | reverse complement strand
TAAATCTCAAAAAATAGTCCCCATGAATGCTCTTCACTTCTAAAATCTATGGTTAAAATTTCATGTCGTTTGGTTGAGTATCGAGTGAGAACGAGGCATTTTTGTGTTTAGGGTTTCGGTCCGGCTGGGGTTCGCGCTGCGGGTGATTCGGACCGTGGATCTCGTGATCAATGGTTCTGATCACGTCCGTTCGGTGGTCTGATACAACCGTGTATTCATTTTTGTGGCCTTCTCCTCCATCCGACACGATCATGACTGTCGGATCAGAACCGCGCCGATCCAACGGTTGCCCGCCGTCATCCTACGTGGATAAGTGACCGCGACCCGCTGTCGTTGATTGCGG
>NW_021344819.1:0-286 GCF_001605985.2 Dendrobium catenatum | reverse complement strand
TGTCCATCAAACGGTTCATGATCAAGGGATTCAACATCGGTCGTCCATCCAACCACTCCCAAATTGCCCTTGATCCTCCATCTATTAATGGGAAATGTCATTCCCAAAATTTATAAATAGAGCTCCCTATCCTCTTGAAAAAGGACCCCTTAAGCCTAAGAAAAAAAGAGAGATATAAGAGATCACTCTTGCTTCCTCGACCACCGCCGGAGTTTCGCTGGACCACTGCCGGACCTTCGCCAAACCACCTGTCACAACCCGACCCGAGACGAGACGGATCCCGCCC
>NW_021344818.1:0-258 GCF_001605985.2 Dendrobium catenatum | reverse complement strand
AAATGTAAGGCATGCAAATAGCAATTATCTTAACAATTACCTCAAAGAGGTGGGAGGATGGATTTAAGGGCACGAGGTCGAGGCCGTACTTAAATAGATAGGAGAGCAGCACCTGTATATATTGATTTGGAATTAGATTCGAATGGTGAGCTAGAAAATCAAGGTGCTACCCTCTCTCTCGATTACCATAATATAAATTAATAGAGAGTTTTCGTAGGGGGTTTTGTCTCCCTACGATATAATTAACTACGAGGGCTT
>NW_021344817.1:0-200 GCF_001605985.2 Dendrobium catenatum | reverse complement strand
TCAAATCATAGTCCTTGATCAACTCGAGCCATCTTCTGTCTCAGATTCAAATCCTTTTGAGTGAAAATATACTTTAGGCTCTTATGATCAGTAAAAATCTCACATCTGACGCCATACAGATAATGACGCCAAATCTTCAAAGCAAAAATAACTGCAGCTAACTTCAAATCATGCGTCGGGTAATTCTTCTCATGTGGTTT
>NW_021344816.1:0-404 GCF_001605985.2 Dendrobium catenatum | reverse complement strand
TTAATCAAATTTTGAAAATTCAAAATTGATTGAGTTCTAAAATTTCCTAATTTGTAAAAGCCAAATTAGGAAAGTTTTAAAATTCAAAACAATTTGAAATTCAAATTGAAAAGGATATCATAATCTAGCTTCCTAATGAATACGTGCTAATTTGGAAGGCTCATAACTTGCTCCCACACCTCCTCTCCCTCTCTTGAAACCGCCGGCCCCATGAGGGTTTCTCCCCTCTTTGAATGCTTCAATAATTCTCCAGTTAAAGCATTTATGGCCACCCATTTGAATTCAAATTTCAAAATAAATTTTCCACTAATTTCATACAAAACTTAAAATTAATTTCAGGTTATGAAATAAAACCCTTTTCCTCCTTCATGAAACCGCCGGCCCCACTCATGGCTCCCCCCATT
>NW_021344815.1:0-222 GCF_001605985.2 Dendrobium catenatum | reverse complement strand
AGTACCTTGGACTATTAAAGATTGATTTAATTTATTTCAGGGCCGAAAATAGTAGTTCACTTAACACTAAAATTAAATGTGAGTGATTTTAGATAGTATAATTGTATCTGATATTACATTGTTTATATTACTATATTTTGTCATTTATTAAATTTAATAAGTAAAAATTTTAAAAAAATTTAACATACTAAATAATAAGGGTTAATAATTAGTAAAATAAAT
>NW_021344814.1:0-537 GCF_001605985.2 Dendrobium catenatum | reverse complement strand
GGAATGAAGTCTTTTGTTTGCGATCATATTTATATTTTTATTGCACTAATTTGGTATCAGCAATTTAGGTTGTCGGGCTAGTCTTCCTTAAAAAAAAAATGGGTAGTCAAAATAATCTACAAGCAGATTGGCAATATATGTTTATGTGACAAAAAATTAACCTGCAACAACAAATGAAAGAAATGACTAATATCGTGGTTGCACTAAATCCAAAAAGCAAATCTATTTTGAAACAATATGCTGGAACCAACAAGATGACATTTATATTCCAACGAGCATATTCTAGTTATCTGTAAAGCTCATATTGGAGAACGCTTATTGATGAAGTTGGTACTTAAATTAATCCTGATTTAGTTCATAATATTGGTAGTAAGTTACCATATTTAATGATGCCACATTACAGTATGTTGATCAACCTGTCTACTCCAAAAAGTTGCATAATGAATTAAACATAAAAGAAGATAAGTGAGGTAGCCAAAAAAACTGTAACTAGGGACAACGACCATGGAGGAAGTTGTTGATAAAACATTTATAGCT
>NW_021344813.1:0-261 GCF_001605985.2 Dendrobium catenatum | reverse complement strand
GAGAGACTAAATTAGATATTTTTGATACTCTTATGCCAAAATTGGCCACATACAAATAATCATGACCTAAATGAAAAGAAAACTAAATTAAAATAGTATGATGCCACGAAGGACCTTGTACACGACTAACAGGTCTAAATCGCTCTCCCTCTTCCTATCTCTAATCTATCTCTCTCTCTCCCTCTCCCTCTCCCTCTCTCTCTCTCTACCTCCCTCTCTCTCCCTCCATCTCTCCCTCAATCTCCCTCTCTCTCTCTCTCT
>NW_021344812.1:0-905 GCF_001605985.2 Dendrobium catenatum | reverse complement strand
CAATCATCAAAACATAAGTCATGAAAAATTAGATTTGAAACAATCTCCTCCTTTTTGATGATGGCAAACACAAGTAGGAAAATTTTAAAAAAGGTTCATTAGAAATTCAAAGTTACAAACCCCAAACCCAACAGCTTTTTCCTTCCACACCCTACTCCCCCTTTTGTCATCACAAAAAGAGGGTCCAGATACAAAAGAAAAATAGAAACTAAAACAGACTAAAAAGGCAAACTATAGAAAATAGGAAACAAATAGCAAAAAAACACACTAGAAAAATGAAGGACCCTGATCATCAGATGGAGGTGGTGGAGGTGGCTGCTGAAAGTAGCTCGCAAGTGAAGTAAACTGAGCATTGAACCAGGCAATGTCTTGGTCATGCTGCTGCTGCTGGTGAACCATGTAACTGTCAAAGCGGGCTAAGCAAAAACACAAGAGGAGAAAGGGTGAAGAGTAAAAAATCATGGCTGGAACGGCCTGAATTTAAAGAAATGGCCATATCGTCCTGGCCGATCGCAGAATCTTCCAAGCCGATATGGTTCAATAATTGCGTACAGGCCGATTGGTCAAAAAGGCGGTCCGATCGTCCGGGCCGATCAGATATCGGCCAGGCCGATTACACACAGGCGATCATCCCGAGGAGTCAATCCGAACGATCGTTGAAAAAAGGTAGATCGTCCGGGCCGATTAGGTGAATCGTCCAGGATGATGCACAATAATTGATCGTACCGGCCGAAGTTAAAACGTTTTAAATCACTGCCACGTGTATCATCCAGGATGAACAGTGGATTGGCCAAGACGATTGTCCAATAATGGATCATCCGGGGCCGATTTTAAAGATTCAAACATGCTGACACGTGGATTGTCCAGGACGATCCAGTGTTTCGGCTAGGACGATGCACATAAAA
>NW_021344811.1:0-1001 GCF_001605985.2 Dendrobium catenatum | reverse complement strand
TCTCAGCTCTTTGGTTATGGCTCCTATAGGCTTAATGCGCCACGTTACCTTAAAAATGTACCGGGCTCAGTATCAAGCTCGGTACAGCTCGGTACCGAGTGCGCAATCGGACGGGAAAACCATCCAGTGTCACAGAATAATTGCTCTCGTTTGAGACGGTTTTATTATTGATTCTTGAAGCAACTTTATAGTAGAAAAATTTAACATAAATAAAGTCATCCCAAACAAAGCCGGTCTCATTTACCTTTGCTATTGGTTATTGCTACCGTATTGTAGAAGAAAGCACTGCCAATCATAAAAGGCCAATGTCGATTATCCACAAACAAATCTGTTAAGGTGGAATTTTGCTCTGTATGGTCATCAACA
The DNA here is from genome assembly GCF_001605985.2 of Dendrobium catenatum. Classification (NCBI taxonomy): domain Eukaryota; kingdom Viridiplantae; phylum Streptophyta; class Magnoliopsida; order Asparagales; family Orchidaceae; genus Dendrobium; species Dendrobium catenatum. Next base: position 635 of record NW_021344811.1, on the reverse strand, counting down.
AAGAATTCCACCTGCTCCTGTTAGAAACAACATAGGCTGCATTACTAACCTGCAGTGTCAGTTGATGAAAAATCAATTGTTTATTAGATCAAAGAAATTTTTAATTGAGAGCTGTTTCGATCTCTAAGCCTTCGAGCATCGTCAGCATTGTATGGTTGAATGGTGAATTTTGAGAATGTTGGGATCTTGAGGAGGAGGAAAAGTTCTTCTTGATTACAGAGGGAGAGTGGGAGAGGGGAGAGCTCACAGCACTTGGAAGAAAAGAGAGAGAAATTGAACTTCAATATTATTGCTTGGCTTGGAGAGAGGGTGATATGTTATTACGGAGTAAATTTATGTCTATATAAAGACACAAATGGCAACATTAAAACTACAAAGAATCTAAAGAAAGTACACCTATATAAAGCTAATAGAAAATACAAAAAAATAGAATGAAGTTGGATCACAAAAAACTCTAACAATCTCCACCTTGAACCTGTAGAAACGTATAACCCGACGGTACAGAGGAAGAAGAAGAACAAATGAAATCTTTATTAATATATTTTCCACCTCTTGTTTACAGATATACAAGTGTATTTATAGAGCTGCATATAAGATGGGTACACGTGTCGGCTAATGATAGGATAGCAATGTGA
>NW_021344810.1:0-2255 GCF_001605985.2 Dendrobium catenatum | reverse complement strand
ATAATTTGGATATGAAATTGCACTTGCAAGGACAGCATGTGACATATGACTTGTACCTACATTTGAACTTCAACAATGACTCATTTTGAACTTGGATCGGATTAAGCACTCGAACTGTAATGAAACTTGAATCATAACATCAAGCTCTTAAAGGTTAAAGAGTTGTCATTCTAATAGAAATACAAGTGCTAATCAAAGGGGGTGATCAATTTGAATCTCACCCAAGCAAGCAAAGAAATATATAAAGTGATTACAAGCTTTAACATAAAGCTTATGTCAACAATCATCTCAATTGGAATGAAATGATTGATATCAAATTTATTATATGTCTTGTAAAGCCATCTTTGAGGACAAAGAGTTTGCAAGTAGGTTTACAGCCACATAGGGAGACAAAAGGCTTGCAAATGAGGTTTGCGTTGCATGCAACAAGAAGACCGTAAGGAAGATCATAACCATTGATTTTGAGTTATCCATAAACAATAATTCGTATGAATCTTAGAAGATGTGACAACCTATCTACAGATCTTCATGAAAAATCTTAACAAATTCCATAGCTAGTTTGTAAATGCCATGATCAACGACAGTACTAATGCTTTCTGATGTATATAAATCTCATACATTAAATATTATGGCTTCTCCCTAGTCAACAACAATTAAGAAAGAATTATGGTTGAGTCATAGATAGATCAAGAAGCATCTCAATATTAGATTGATCCATAGAGGTGTATTTAAACAGTCGTTTATAAAACTGCTATCCATTATTAGTGCTGAAGATTGATGTGCAACACATGTGATTATGACTTACAATCCACATCAAGATACAAACAAATGCATCTAACCCTACAAATGATGAAATTGAGGAGTTACTACGAGGAGACCCCCTATGCATCCAATTTAGCCTCCATGAAAAAGATCTGCAACACATACAAGCTCTCTACGAATACAGATGTATGTGACACATGCCACTGATGGGTAGATGCAGAAAGACATCAGTAAGTGCAGTATCCTGAAGTTAATTTCAATTTATAGAGTACATCTACCTGTTTACCTATAGCAGTGACGAATATACTACATGGGATCAAATACCACAACAAAAATGCATGAAGAATACGACAAGTGCAAGCTCCTACGACCCAAAGCAGGAGATTAGTTAGTGCACTACAATCCACCTGTAGAAAGCAACGAGTAGTGCACGACAGTCTACCTGTACGAAGCAGCGAACAATTCCATTCAGAAGCTGCTACGCCATGCCACCGGATCTGCAACATTCATACAAGCAGACAGAAGGCGTCTACAATTATTTTAAAATACCCATACACGTGCACCGTAGTTTGTATACACATAGGTACACTAAAAGGGGGTATACAATCAAAACCCACATGAGCCCCGGCGAGCGTGTTATTGGTACACACGTGACGTCTAGGAATACTGCGCGGGTTATTAAATTTCAACTCGTTCCTCCTAGGCAGGTAAAAGGAGTAGACAGGGTATAATTATAAAATGCCTCCAAACACCCGCATGGTCCCCGACGAGCATGTTGTAGAAACACATGTGACGTCTAGGGATGCTGCGCGGGTCAATAAGTGAATTCAAGTTCGAGCCCGATTCTTCTATACAGACAAGTGGGAGTTGACAAGGCTCGAACCTTTAAATGAATATCCGGTCACGAGGTCGACTGAGATATTTATTTTATACATTCATATTAGGCCTTCAAAGCCTATAATCAGAAGAATTCACTAACAATGACACAAAGCCTACGAAACCCGATCCTCGATCAATAGCTTGGTCGAGTTGACAGGGTTCAATCACAAAAGAGAAATGACCCTAAACACTACGATGATGGCCATATTGAACGAAAATCTCAACTGGAGGGGTTCACAAATATTTTCAAATGCCTCTCAAAAGTCCACTTAAAATCCAAAACTCAACCAAGTCCAAAACCCAAAAAATACCAAAATCATAAAAAAAATCTAAAATCAGATATTTAAAATTGAAATAAATCCATCAACACTTAAAGCAAACTTCATCCACTCTACGCAACAGTTTGCTGAAGTGGACAAATTTAAAAACTACTTCAGCTCACAAAGAGCCAAATGCCTAGTCGGAAATATCACTAGGATCAATTCTGAAATAATCTCCTGCTAGTAAGGACGTGGTATGTGTCCTCTAACAGGCGGTATGTCTCCAAATGACACCGCAGGATAAACGGTTATGACTCCGGGCCCTCTGAACCGAGTGGTTTTGCCGTCAAATGG
>NW_021344809.1:0-904 GCF_001605985.2 Dendrobium catenatum | reverse complement strand
TATATATATATATATATCATTTAGACTACAATACATGTCTACATAAAATAAAATAGAGAGATCACATAACTAGTCATGACTATACAAAATAAAAAAAAAACCTATGTAGACTCAAACATATCGTATCATCAACTTAGCTATTCAGTATTCTCTTTTCCTTTCTCTTTACCTAGAATAAAAGGCATAATAGGTGTGAGCCAACACAACTCAACATGTAACACTCATCAATCTATATTTCCAATAATTTATTTTTTAAGAAATTAATTAAGGGCAATTCAAAGGAATACAACATACTAAGCATAAAATAAATGATAGATGACTGAAATAAAGCAGATTGTGCACTGAAAGTAATAAACAAATACTTCATATATCAGAGCAGAAAGTAACAAATTTCTCTTAGATCCTTATATCTCCGATAAAAAATAGATATCAAAATTCTGGCCCTTTTGACTCCCTGTGTTTGCTATCAGAAAATAGGCCCTTATGATTCTTATTGCCTAACAAACATTAGATATTCAAAATTTTAGGATAACTCCCTGTGTATTTAGCACAAGAAAAGAACTTCCACTGCATATTAGATCTCCTCATAATTACACATCTCAAGTCTAAAATATGTATAATATATCATTGCAGTGAAAAATATAAATAAACATTTCAAAATTTCTTAGAACCTTTATTGATAGGCAACAAAATTAACTAATAAGTATAATTTTAAAGTTTTAGAATGCCACTAGATTATCAAGGATTATTCTGAATATTATTTTGAAGCTTTGATTGTAGTACAATATTATTTTATGTAATCAAAATTATTTTTTAGTTAAATAAAATATCGGATTTATCAAATTACCTCATAAATTTTTTCTTGAAAATACCTAAATATTTAGAATAACTATCTTCACGACAT
>NW_021344808.1:0-291 GCF_001605985.2 Dendrobium catenatum | reverse complement strand
CGATTATATCGTCCTGGACGATCGCAGGATCGGCCAGTACGATCTATTCAAAAACCTTAAGTTACTTCTGGACGATAAATATCAGCCAGCTCAAATTTAGGGCGATGCTCTGGACGATCTTCCTATGATTTGAACTGAACAGCCGGGATGATCGTGAGATCGATCTGGATGATTAAGCTAATTTTAAATCATCCAGTTTGCATTCAAGGTGATGCTATGGCCGATCTTCTGAGATTTGTTCTAATCGGCCAGGACGATGTCCATATCGGCCTAGATGATATTGTCGGCAAC
>NW_021344807.1:0-219 GCF_001605985.2 Dendrobium catenatum | reverse complement strand
ACGAAGAGAAGGTAGCTCAACCTCGAGAGGTAATATTACCTCGGTTCCGAAAACCAATGAGTATGGGGTGGCCTGCGTTGCAGTTTTATAAGTGGTACGATATGACCAGAGAGCTTCTGTCAATTTATCGTGCCACTCTATCTTATTTTTAGAAAGAATTTTCTTGAGCAGTTTAACCAAAGTCTTGGGTTGTATATCGATGAATAACGCCAGTCTATC
>NW_021344806.1:0-211 GCF_001605985.2 Dendrobium catenatum | reverse complement strand
GTATACTAGGTTTACTCAAATTATCAGCTCATTGCATCCCTTAGGAAGAGAACTCACGAATTATGAAAAAAGTCAATAAGATTTTGAGATGATTTCCTTCTTCCTTTGATGCTAAGATTACTACAATAACTGAATTTAAGGATTTGAATACTTATTCTGTTGATAACTTACTTGGATCACTCATTACTTATGAGTAAGAGGTGAACCAAAG
>NW_021344805.1:0-250 GCF_001605985.2 Dendrobium catenatum | reverse complement strand
TTATTAAAATTATTAATTTTAGATTTTATAAAACATAGTGCTCAATAACTTTTAAGTGTTAGAAGTTGTTGATTAGTAAGTCCTAAGCTCATATTTATAATGCTACATGTCCTCCAAAATTGAGGTGGATGTATAGTATTTAGTTTTTTATTTTAATTAAGTGTTTTGATCTTAAAATCTTCTTAATCCAATACACCTTTTTCCTCCTAAAAGGAATCATGCACAAGGGTATAGAACCTATAACATATAA
>NW_021344804.1:0-329 GCF_001605985.2 Dendrobium catenatum | reverse complement strand
TGATTTCTTTACTTGCTTTCCTTCTTTTTCTTTCTTTATTTTTTTTTGTTTATATGCTTTTTGTTTTGGTTGTTTGTTCCTTTTTATGTTGTTGTGTTTGTTTGATTTATTCTTTTTGAAAAAAAAAGGTTTTCAAAATCATCGCTAATATGATATCGTATGCCTTGCATTTGCTTTTAAAAATTTTTAGTCAATGGTTTGCATCTCTTAAATCCATTAGATGATTGAAAAATTCCGTTTATTGTGTCTCTTTCTTCAGTATATTTTAGTGGCACAGTTTTCTTCTTTAATCAAAAATCTATCTCAAATTAATGATTATATATGAAACT
>NW_021344803.1:0-306 GCF_001605985.2 Dendrobium catenatum | reverse complement strand
TAATGTCACTGGGGTGTACTGCATTTCATATGAGGGTAGTGACAACAAGGGATTGATTAAGGCTTCGTTTGGGACGGCTTTTTTTATGCTTCTTAAAGCAGCTTTTGAGTACAAAAATTTTAACTTTTATGCTAGAAAACTGTTTTAAGAAGTAATAAAAAAAGCCGTCCCAAACGAAGTCTAAGTCTTAAGAAGTGGCTGTCAGGACCATGCAACTAAAAATACGTTGAACTTAAGAGAACTACAACAGCGGGTGAATATTGGGCCCGTTTCATGCCTTGCCAGCAAGCTAGAGAATTTTGAGCA
>NW_021344802.1:0-261 GCF_001605985.2 Dendrobium catenatum | reverse complement strand
AATTTTATAGCCCTATGTGAGCATTGCCACCTGTAGAAGATTTAGTGAGCACTTAGATTTTTCCTAACGCCCATCAAATCAATTCTCAGATTGCATTAAGATTTAAATAAATAATCACTTCACTTAATTCTAACAACCAGCATGTAGTGAAATTCATAAAAATCTGACACATTATAGCAAGAAAGTAAGCAACAGCTTAGCATAACGCTAGACTTGGTCGTGATAGCAAACAATCTAAAGTATGTGGATTAATTCTGCGAC
>NW_021344801.1:0-277 GCF_001605985.2 Dendrobium catenatum | reverse complement strand
TTGTGAAGAAGCCTCTAACAAATGAAATCCAGCATAATTAGATTTCCATAACACAAGGATTCCTCCTGACAAGCCTTCAGAAGGAACATGAACAAAATTCCAATCACTTCCAATAAGATGATCAACATCCTTCTAGTCAAAATAGGAAATTTTAGTCTCCAAGAGACCAATGAAGAACACCCCTTGCTCCTTAACCACCTCCTTTAAGTATAGAGAAGCTCTCCTTTTTCTAGCTCCTCTACAATTCCAAAATAAAATTGAAGAGTTCATAGATTAA
>NW_021344800.1:0-257 GCF_001605985.2 Dendrobium catenatum | reverse complement strand
AAGAGGGACCCTCAAGAAACAAGACAGAGATCGAAGATTGCTCTTGCCTCTTCTACCACTGCACGGAGTTCTGTCGGACTACCACCTGAGGCTCGGACTTCTGCCGGACCACCACCTGAGGCCCGAACTTTTGTCGGACCACCACCTAAGATCCAAACTTATGCCGGACCCCCACCCGAGGCCTGAACTTTTGCTGAACCACCACCTAAGGCCTGGACTTCTACTGGACCACCACCTAAGGCCCAGAGTTCTGTCGG
>NW_021344799.1:0-265 GCF_001605985.2 Dendrobium catenatum | reverse complement strand
ACACCAACTTTAGCCATATTGTCAATTTCTGAGCGTAACTCACTCCCTAGTTTTGGGAAATTTTCAGGAGACCCAACTCTTAAGTGATGGCTGATCACCCGAAGTTTACCTACAGTCGACGCGCACCGGATGACAGGTTCCTTTACTGTCTTTAGTAGTAGTAGTTGTTGTAGTTATTTTGTTATTTTAGATGGCATGCAGAGTATGTGTAAAAAAAAAAAATTATTGCCATCTTGTACATTGTGATAGACCTGTGACATTGACA
>NW_021344798.1:0-216 GCF_001605985.2 Dendrobium catenatum | reverse complement strand
GTCAACCATTCTCGGTCCTCGCTAAAAAGGACGCCAAATTCATTTGGGACGAGAAATGTCAATCTGCTTTTGAAAATATCAAACAATACCTGACAAATCCACCTGTCTTGGCAGCCCCTATTCCGGGGAGACCTCTAATACTTTACACTGCGGCCCTTGACGAGTCTCTTGGGGCCCTCCTTGCTCAAGTCAATGACGAAGGGAAAGAGAATGCTC
>NW_021344797.1:0-241 GCF_001605985.2 Dendrobium catenatum | reverse complement strand
TAAATCTATCGGATTTTCATCAAAAATTACATGAACGAATTCTTCAACAATTAATTTTCTCTTATTAAAAACTCTTATAAAAAATGGGGAGATTGTTGATATTATCTACCTCATTATCTATTTAAGAGATTTTGATGATAACAAATATATGCTTGGATGCTCTAATTTGTGTGCTAAGTATTTCAGATTTAATGATGTGCATTATAATTGCTTATGGGATTTACATTGCACAACTCAAGAT
>NW_021344796.1:0-270 GCF_001605985.2 Dendrobium catenatum | reverse complement strand
CTATGATTGAATTTGTTTTGATTAACTCAAAGAAAATTATATGAATTTTCTAGAGTCCTCATTTGCATGTTCTAGGAGAACTAAATGTAACATGATAAAATTTTCCTTAAAAAAATTTTTAACTTTTGCATGAGTTGTTGAAGAACAAGGAGAATATTTTAGCATCCTTTATAGTGAAAGCACTAAGGAATATCAAATTCTCATACTGATTAAAAAAAGTTTGATTTTCATCAAAAAAGTGAAAGCTTTATTTTTTTTATTTGATAATTT
>NW_021344795.1:0-307 GCF_001605985.2 Dendrobium catenatum | reverse complement strand
AACAGCCACCTAAATTAGGGAATATGGAAGACTAAAAAATACCAAATAGAAGGCCAAAAGACTGCAAACGGAAGGCCAAAAGATAGCAAATCTGCTACAGGAAAACTGCACATAAAACAGAGAAAATCCCATGGAATTCTCCCCCCCCAAACAGCCACCAAACAGCAGCCCCCATACGGCACAGCAAAACAGACACAGCAAAACAGAGAAGAAAAGCCACGGGAACCAAGCAAAAAAGTCACGAGAACCAAGCAGCCAACAACGGGAACCAAGCAGCCAGCCATGGGAACCAAAGGGCCAAGCCACG
>NW_021344794.1:0-201 GCF_001605985.2 Dendrobium catenatum | reverse complement strand
TTGCACTAAAAATTGCTTAACGAAGTAGTAAAAAAGCCGCCCCAAACGAAACCTTAATCATTAATAAAATCAACTTAACTCAAATAATGATAGATTCGACTAACAGTTTTCAATTGGATAAATGATAACGTTTATTTGTGTTTAGGGAATTTATTAGGAAAAATTTTAATTAATTAGTCAATATCATCAAGGATTTGGATT
>NW_021344793.1:0-2215 GCF_001605985.2 Dendrobium catenatum | reverse complement strand
GGGGGGGGGGAGGAGGAGGAGGAGCACCACCAAAGAGGTTAAAGTATGTACTCATCATAAGTACATTGGTACTTATATCATTCATTTACTCCTTCATATAACCCATGTCATGTTGATATTGAGCAACCTACTGCTGTAAATGAGTCTCAATTTGATCAAAGCGTTGATCAAAATGTGTCTCTAACTGATTAAATCTTTGAACCAAATACTGATAATTTGGTTCATTAGCAGTAGCGGGTGCACCTTCTGGCTCTTCCTCTGTATCACTTATGACATGTGCTTTACCTTATTCCTCCTTGAAGATCGCTCTAAATAATCCAACATTATAGTAGAGCGGTTCTTCATATTCTTGATCTGGATGAACCAAGTTATATTTCTTCTCCATTCCTTTTTCTTTTCTATTATGCATTGCCAATTTCAGAAAGCCCATAAAGATAGTCAAGAATAAGTTGGGCTTCATCTATAGGCTCATTTGACATAATTAAAAAGGTCACCATAGAGAGAAGGGGGTAATATTGTCTCTATCACCATCTTTTGGAATGATTGAAGTTCTAAGAACGTGCTGGATGATGCGTGCATTCCGGACAAGACCGGATACCTTAGCCACATGCCTATTTAAACCATTTCCTCTAATCACCCTATTGATTTCATACCATTTATATTGATCATTGGTGATTAAGGTATGGGCTCTATCTTCCTCAGTCCTTAAATTTAGAAATACTCCTAAGTTATACTTGGTGATTTCAACTTTTTGTTTGAAGACATAGGAGAGAATCACATGAAAGTTCGTTAGGGATGTTAAGCCCTATAGAACTGGCCCAAGATAACCAAGAGGGGGGGTGAATTGGTATTTTAAAATTTCTTTTAATAAAGAATAAAAACATAAACCAAAATCACGCTACAAAAAATAAATGCGGAATTAAAAGTGCGGAAGAAAGAAAATAAGAACACAGAAATTTATAGTGGTTTGGTCAACTCGACCTACGTCCACTCCTTGGAGGCACCCTCCAAGAATTACACTACTAAACGTTACTCTCCTTTAGCCCCCACGGCTAGGCGGAGAAGCCCTCACAAGAACCTCCTTTTTTCCACCCCGACAAGGCAGAGAACCTACCTCCTTTTGCTTCCTCCTGAAGCTGGTAGAGAACCACAACCAAAAGCTAACTCCTTATCTCTACTGACCCTTCCACGGACAAGAAACTCTAGACGAAGAAGAAACAGAGCGATCCTTGAAGCAACCCTTGTGACAAGATCCTCTCTCTCTCCCTCTCTCTCTTTCTCTCCTCAATGTCTTCTCAGGTCAAGGCAGCAGTTAAAGGTCTCTCAAAACGTTGAACATGAGCTCTTAAATAGAAGAGCTTCAAAGGAGATCATTAATGTCAAGTTGCCGACTTTATCGTCCAGGCCGATATGGACATCGGCCTGGCCGATCAGAACCACTATAGGAAAAATGCCAAAATCCGACAGTTTTTTTTGGTGGTTAGTATATATTAACCGGCAGTTTTGTGGACTACCAGCTGCTTTACGGCAGTTTCTTGGCCGCCGGAAAAAATATAGTAGGAAACTTTCACCGGCAGTTTTTTACCGGCGGTTTATGTTGCCGGCAGTTTTCCGGTGGCCTAGACCGCCGGTTACATCCGAATTTTGAACCGGCGGTTTTTCGGCCGTGACGCCGCCAATTATTTGACCGACGGCTTACCTGTGGTCAATTTACCGACGGTCTACCGGCGGTTTAGGTAGGCGTCGTTTGTTTCTTAAACCGCCGGCAAGCGCCGGTAAACCGCCGGTTAATTTACCGGCGATAGCCGGTGGTCTAGCCGTCAGTTTTACCGACGATCTAAACCGTCGGATGTCCATCGTAGAACCGCCGGTGTCCGTCGGTGACCGCCGGTAATAAATCGACGATGTAATGCCCTTACCGGCAGCTTCTCATTGGCCGTCCGGTATCGTAATTTCCGGCGGCCAAACCGCCGGTTAGCCGCCGGAAACCTGTAGCACCTGCAAAAAAAATTGACAGCATCCTCTCTATTTGAGAGAGGTTCACCCTAAAGTCTAAACTTTAAAAAAAAGCAAGATATGTTGGGCAACACGCCGCTATATTCATCAGAACTATAAATTAAAAATACAATCACAAGCTCATCATAAGATTACAATCACAAGTTCACAAGTAAGTTCATAATAATGTTACAATCACAAGTTCAGAAGTTCACAAGTT
>NW_021344792.1:0-338 GCF_001605985.2 Dendrobium catenatum | reverse complement strand
CTCTTTCTCTTTGTCGCCCATAATCTAAATTAGAATAGTTATATCTTTTTATATCATTTAATTAATATATCAAAGCAACTAATTTTATTTTATATTAATTTAAAATGGCAAAATAATTTGTATATCATATAATCTGTCAAAATATATCACTAATCAAAATCTATATACAATAACCAGAAGTCAATCTATTACATCCCTTTATAACAACCTCTGTGATTATAGAAGAATAACATAAAATACAAGAAATTAAACTAAACATGCAATTTTGACTGATCAATTTCACGCGGCTTGTCCCCTTTATGAACTTGAAAATCAATCAAATCCATATAATAAGCTTA
>NW_021344791.1:0-200 GCF_001605985.2 Dendrobium catenatum | reverse complement strand
AATCTTCAAAAACACAGAAAACATAAAATAAAACTATAGATTCAAAAACAAATTCATTCAAAACACATAAAATTTCACAAAATAAAAAAAAATAATAAAACAAAACAAAAAACACAAATATCAATGTTGCAAAGACATTCTGTTTAGGCATTTAAATTAATAGCACCAAGCCTTGTTCTTAAAGTACTGAAGGTATCAAG
>NW_021344790.1:0-1376 GCF_001605985.2 Dendrobium catenatum | reverse complement strand
GTAACATCAAACCGTCTTAAGAGTAGTTTTTAATATAGTTCGTCTGTACGATCCTCACGATCGTCCGGGATGAAATATTTTTTCTCAAACGACGAGACGATTGAATGCAACAGTTGAACAGATAAGACAGTTTTTATTATGAACTTCGTCCGTACGAACCTTTGGTTCGTCCAGACGAATAGATGTAGGTTCATAGCGGGGGACGGTTTTTAACTGCCATTAAAAAGAGTTAACTTTTGATCATCTGTACGAACACGTGTTCGTATGTACAATCATCTTGGTCAAAAGTCTGTATGAAAGGATGCTTCTAAATTGTGTGATTACGAAAAGCCGTTATTTTTTAACTCACTCGTTCGTCCATACGAAATATTTTCGTACGGGGACGAATCTAATTCGTACGGGACGAACGAAATTTGGTATGGTACGAACAATCGTAATTCTTTAAATTGACGGCAATTTTTACTAAACAGTCATTCTCACACATCTCTTTCAAAGCTTTCATCTTTTCAAATCCTTCAATGGCGAGTTCTAGCAAGCGACAAAAGACTTTGGCTAAGGGCCCTCCAAGGAATACATCCGAAAATTTCCTGTCTATAGCCAATGAAGAATCTTTTCCTATGTTTGTCTTTGCAAAAATCACTCTATCTAGAGTTCTCCTACATGATCATTTAACCTTCAAGGTAATGCACATGTTTGCCCATACTCAATTTAGTTTGATCCTCACCTTAGTTCACTTCTACAATAAAGAAACCTTCCACTATTTTCTGGCAAACATGTCATTCAACTCCGACCACTCTGTTATCAGTTCTTTTGTTTTCAAAAAGAAAGTTGAAATCACCAAATATGACTTTGGTATTTTTCTAAACTTAAGGACTGAAGGGTTAAGAGCACACACTTTGACAAACTCAAGTTTTGACTTGACTGAAGTCAATAGGGTGATTAGAGGAATAAGGGTTAAAGATCATCAACCTAAAGTTTCAACTTTATTGCGTGAAGCCCGTATCATCCAGCATGTTCTTAGAACTTCCATTATTCCTAAAGCTGGTGATATAATCAACATCACTCCTCTTCTTTTTACTGTTACTTACTTGATCATGACTAGACAACCTATAGATGAGGCTCAACTCTTAATTGACTACATTTATAGTCTCTCTAAAATTGGTCATGTTGATCATAAAAGGAAGAAGAACATAGCCTTAGGACATCTGATTTGCTTATATTATGGAGAAGAAATATGATTTAACTCATCCTGAATAAGACTTTGAAGAACCGTTCTACTACAACGACGCATCCTTTAGAGCCATCTTCAATAAGGACGAGCCCAGTAGAACTCATGTAATTCTAAGTGAAACAGAAGAAGAAGCCGGACCTTCACA
>NW_021344789.1:0-438 GCF_001605985.2 Dendrobium catenatum | reverse complement strand
AGTTTTGGTCATGATGAGATTATTAGGCTGATTGTTTGTCTGTGAGTTTAAGGGAAAGTGATTGGGCTACCTCTCAATTTTTCTATAGGAGAGAGCTCATGGAATTGAAGTCTCTAATTTGTTATAATCTACCAATTCTTTTTCTCCACATGAAGGTGTCCTATATTTGATAAAAATTTACAACAGCCTCTCTTTTGTTAAGTTCCAATTAAAAATTAAATGTTCATTAAGTTTTATTTTAACACTAAAATTTGTACTTTCTTTTTGGAACTACTTATTTAATTTTTAAAAAAATGTATTGAAATTCTTCAACATTATGGGAAATAATTTATTCTGAACTCATACAAATTTTAAAGTGTATACAACATATTTTTTTCCTTCATTTATAAGAAGAACACAACCTTTCATTTTTTTCTTATTATTCTTTTTTTTTTTTTT
>NW_021344788.1:0-335 GCF_001605985.2 Dendrobium catenatum | reverse complement strand
TTCAACCATCCAACCTGAATTCTACTAATAATATCCCAATCTATTTCATTGTCTCTCTGAACAATAGACCCAATATATCTAAAACGTGTACTCTTATTAATGATTTGATCGCCCAAAGTTACAATCCCCCTACTAGATCTATTATTACTAAACTTACACTCCATATATTCAATTTTAGATATACTCAAACAAAAGCTTTTAGACTCTAAGTTTGACCTCCATAATTCAAGTTTACCTTTAACTCCCTTTGTTGTCTTATTGACAAGAAGAATATCATCAGCAAAAAGCATACACCAATGTACAACCTCTTGCAAATGTCTAGTGAGAACATCCAT
>NW_021344787.1:0-260 GCF_001605985.2 Dendrobium catenatum | reverse complement strand
AACTAAGAAAACCGTCCCAAATGAAGCCTAACAAGCTATTTTGTTGCAAATGATACTTTTTTCCTGTAGTAGTACTTAAAAGATAAAATATTTCTAACCGTTTCAATCGGATTGATAGAATTTATGTCAGGTTTTAAAAATCAATGCCAACTGCATGCGCTTCAACAACATTTAATTATACAGTTGACAAAAATTTTTACTAGAAGAATAGCCATCGATCATATCATATAATTTACTGTACCAATATCATTGCATCATGA
>NW_021344786.1:0-277 GCF_001605985.2 Dendrobium catenatum | reverse complement strand
ATTATTGAAACTGAGATAGGCTAAACGTATCCTATCTCGAGCCGAGCAACTTTCATAACTCAACCAACTGGCAAAAATATCTTTACAACATCAAACCCTAATTTATCTCTCCTCTCTTTTGTTCTTTTCAACTTTCCCATTTACCTTCTCTGGCCTCAGGAAAGAGGAAAACAAAAAAAAAGTGAAAGGCACTTATGGATTGCAGTTAATGGATAAAGATTTTTATAAAAAAAAATATATTTATGTCACAAAAGTAATTGTGATAATTGTTTAATTT
>NW_021344785.1:0-247 GCF_001605985.2 Dendrobium catenatum | reverse complement strand
AGAATTAGAGCTCAACCTTAATTTTAAAATCCCCAAGAAAACTAATATTTTTAAAATATGTTTTTCAAAATTCCACCAACACCAGGACGATCCACTGCGTACAGAATTGAATACTTGCGGTTTTTGGGCGGTTTTTCATGTCCTTTCTATATAAGGAGTCCTATAAACTATTACAAGAGCCTTTGGAGTTGTTTTCTCTTGAGAGGGATTATTGAAAGTGAGAGTTTGGGAGAGATTGTAAGAGTGA
>NW_021344784.1:0-238 GCF_001605985.2 Dendrobium catenatum | reverse complement strand
AGCTCGAGTCGAGCTCGAACTCGAGCTCATCTAACTGTAAACGAGCTCGAGCCGGCTCGACAGCCATGGGCGGAATTTTTAAATTTAGGCGGGATTTTTAAAATTTTGAAAAATTAGGCGGGATTTTTAAAATTTAAGCGAGATTTTTAAAACTTAGATAAAATTTAAAAAATATATATGAAATGTTTAACATTTAAATAAAAATTAGGTAATTATTATAATTTTTTATATTTATATT
>NW_021344783.1:0-241 GCF_001605985.2 Dendrobium catenatum | reverse complement strand
TAAAAAAAAAAATTCTTTTTATCCTTTGAACCGATTTTCCAAAAATATTAGATGATTTTTGAATATTTACCTTCTGACCAGTAAAATTCCAAAAATAAATATTATTAGTTGTGTTTATGTTTTACTAATGATTTGTGTGTATAGGCTTTCTAATTATATTGATAATTGTAAATATACATTAAAAAAAGAATAAAATCAGAATAGACAAATGAATATGATTGCAATCACTTGTTCAAGAAAG
>NW_021344782.1:0-845 GCF_001605985.2 Dendrobium catenatum | reverse complement strand
CACCTTGAGGACTAGATTAGGTGTCATAGATATAACTGTATAAAAAAAATAATAAAATAAAAAAAACACAAAATTTTTTTTAGGGCTGCTCCTAATCATCACACACTCACCACACCAAAAATCTGCATTGACTGTTCATCGTACTGTACGACCTACACCGTACTGTACGATACATCACAATCTACATACCGTCCACCAACAAGCAGATTTTGGCTCTATTGATCGTACTGTACGACCTACTTTGTACTGTACGATATTTATCCCGTGTTATTGCCTACCGTATTGTACGATATCTATTCTTCGTACGATACGATCCACGTCAGCAACGGATTGGGACGAATTAAATCTGGTTGGTACGACATTATTGAGTATCGTACTGTACGATACATCCCTTTCGTACGGTACGATCCACATCAGCACAAAGGACAAATATGAGTTAAAGCTGTTTGGTATGATATTTATTATGTATCGTCCTGTACGATACACCTGTTCGTACAGTACGAAAATTTTGGTCAAAAGTCGTACTGAGGCCTCGGAACGATTGAAATTCGCCTGATCGTACTATACGATACCTATCGTACTGTACGATTTGATTGCCTTTTCCTGAAACGAGCGGTCAGAATATTGATTGGCTATCATACGGTACTATCCCAGATTGTACTGTATGATTTCTGAAATTTCCTATACGTACCCTTGCTTAGGCCGTTCTTTTCACTCAAACCTCTCCTCACTCACTCCTTCACTCATTTTCATGCCCTCTTAAAATGTCTAAGCGAGGTCGGATGACTGCTGGAAGCTCGTCCTCGTCGAGTCGTCAACCTGATCGTTTTCTGAATCCTGAAAAT
>NW_021344781.1:0-1159 GCF_001605985.2 Dendrobium catenatum | reverse complement strand
ACACCCCGTAATCCCTGAAATACACATCGCTCTCCAGGTATAAGCAAACTCACTTGCTTCTTCAGACAATCAATCTGAGCCTCATACAGACTCAGCCAATTCATGCCCAAAATCACGTCATACAAAGAAATCGACAACAGAATCAGACTTGATTTCCACTTCTTGCCAAAAATCTCAATCTCACAAAAACAAAACTTACGGGCAATCAGATTACTTCCAGCCGGCAAAATCACAGAAAGAGAAACCGACAACAAAATCGAGTCCATATGCAAGGCATCAAAACAACGCTCGGACAAAAATGAGTGACTGGCTCCAGAATCAAACAAAACTCAAATGTAAATCGTACCTGTCACAACATCTGGAGCATCACGAGCCTCCTGCTGACTCAGGCTGTAAACTCGTGGCTGAACTGGAGCTGGAGCTGAAGCAACAAAACTGCTCGGCTCCCTCTGAACAGTAGGTGGTCTTCGTGGTGCAGAACTAGATCCACCACCTCTACCAGAAAATCCCTCAGGGCGTGGAGGAACAGTCCTCGGTCTTCCTGCTGCTGAACCGGCAGGTCTGACAAAGCCCTCAGATCGAAACTCAGAACGCCGATCAAATCCAGTCTGTGGACACTCTGCAATCCGATGTCCTGGCTGACCACATCGGAAGCACAGACCAGCCATCCTGTAGCACTAGCCAAGGTGTCGTCGTCCACAACTCTGGCACACAGGTGCCATACTGACAGATCCAGAACTCGTCGTACTGGTAGTAGTACCAGACAACCCTTCACTCCTCCTGGAGTCACCAGATCCAGAACCAGATCTAAATCTCCTCTTCCCAAAGGAACCACTACCTGAAGCCTCGCCTCCAAACCTCTTCCTACTCGCAGTCCACCGCTGCTGAGTAGCCATCAGGTCGTTCTCAATCAGACGAGCTAGCTCTACAAGCTCAGAGAAATCAGTGATACGGAACGGTATCAGGGGCTGCCTCAGAGTATCTCGTAATCCCCTCTGAAATCTGTAGCACCTCTCAGCAGAAGTACTAACCAGCTACGGAGTATACCTGGCTAATGCAGTAAACTCAGCCTCGTACTGCATCACCGTCTTGCTCCCCTGAACAAGCCTCAGAAAGGTCTCCTGCATCTGCTGTCGTGCAGAAGGGGGAACGAATCAGT
>NW_021344780.1:0-332 GCF_001605985.2 Dendrobium catenatum | reverse complement strand
GGATGTCCTTGATTTCGATAAGCTTCCTCCTCATTTTATTATTTTACTTGAAGAGAGTGATAGCTGTTCTATCACTTAGTTCTTTGTATTAGGTCTTTTCTTTTCTTTTAATGCTATTGATAATCTTCACTCTTAACATTATATCAATTTTATTTTAACAAAGAACTAAGTGATAGAGCAGCTATGTGAGATTCTTTGGGATCACCCTAAAATCTAGCATAGAGACATACGTTAAACATGATATCAATTTTCCTGGTAGTCAAATAGAGAAGTGATTCAATTATCCCTCTATATTTCTTTTGATTAATTGATTTTTCATTGGTATTCTTATC
>NW_021344779.1:0-405 GCF_001605985.2 Dendrobium catenatum | reverse complement strand
GGTCTTCAACACAATAGCATGCTCCCTGGATCTGACATGTGGTAACCCCTGGGGCATCTGAAACACGGAGGAGTGCTGCTGTAGAAGGTCCTGGATCACCTCAGGTATGACTTCTGGCTCTCTTTCTTCCTACCTGCCCACTTGCTGTAGTTCTATCAAATAGCCCTCTCCCTCATCTCTCAAAGTCTTGAAGATGGACTTCAAGGCCACTCTGGCTCTGCATAACTGGGGTCTCCCTGTAGTGTCACTTTCCTGCCCCCCTTTCCATACTCCATGTATAACTTCTTCCAATTCACCTTCATCTCACCCAAGGACTGGAGTCACTGCATCCCGAGTATTACGTCAGTGCTTCCCAAGTCCAATAATAGAAAGTTTTGCACTGTCTCCTCCCCTTGCAATGTGAGG
>NW_021344778.1:0-222 GCF_001605985.2 Dendrobium catenatum | reverse complement strand
TTGGCAAGGAAGTTCGGAGATTTCCCCTCCTTCTCCCTCTATTCTTCGAGAGATATTGCGGAGTTCTGATGTTAGTTGGTTGGAGATGGAGGTCGGAGAGACCGTTGTAAGGAGGGAGGTTGACAACGAACAGAAGTCCAACGAAGGTTGGAGAAGTACGACGACGAGTAGACATTCAACGACATGTAAAAGCCCGATGAATGTCCGTCGATATACAAGAGT
>NW_021344777.1:0-245 GCF_001605985.2 Dendrobium catenatum | reverse complement strand
GTAGGTGCCAGCCGTTTTCAAAACTAATGAAGAAAGATGTCCGTTTCAAATGGGATGCAGAATGTCAGGAAGCATTTGATAGTATCAAGAAGTACTTGTTGAATCCGCCCATCCTAGCAGCGCCAATTCCGGGGAAGCCTCTTATACTGTATACAGCTGCACTAGAAGAGTCCCTCGGAGCACTGCTGGCCCAGAATAATGAAGAAGGCAAAGAAAATGTGCTCTACTACATCAGTCGAAGGTTA
>NW_021344776.1:0-214 GCF_001605985.2 Dendrobium catenatum | reverse complement strand
ATGATTTCATAATATTAGGTAATGATTTTGAAGAGCATCTAATTTGTCTCTCTAAGAGCTATAAGTCTATAATAATTACACAGTATTATCAAACAAACTCTCAAATAAGGCTTCGTTTGTGAAGCTTTCTTATTGCTTACTAAAATACTTTTTATAAAAAAATTTTATACAAAAAACTTTCTTAAGAAATAGTAAGAAAGCCATTGCAAACGTA
>NW_021344775.1:0-267 GCF_001605985.2 Dendrobium catenatum | reverse complement strand
GGTTAAATCTATCCATAGTGGTGAAAACCTTTGGTGCAGATATTTCAATACCATTGATGGCATGGGAGCTTAGACGGCAATGGGGCAGTTTTGGTAAATTTCACCTAACTTCTTTGGGACTTGGTTGGATGTTATGCTCGTTTGAGAAGTTAGAGACTATGGATAATGTTTTGATGGGTGGACCTTGGTTTGTCAAGGGTCATATAATTGGTTTGGATAAGTGGAGCTCAGAATTCTCACCATCTTCATTAAAAGGTTTAAGCTCTC
>NW_021344774.1:0-379 GCF_001605985.2 Dendrobium catenatum | reverse complement strand
TTTATGTTATGATATCTATATTTTCAGGTGGGCAAAAAGGACCCAATATGAAACCTGAATTATAGATGGGGCAAAAGGGACCCCAAGGAAATGGATACCTGCATAGTAGGTGGGGCGAAAGGGACCCCAAGGAAATGGATACCTGCATAGCAGGTGGGGCAAAAGGGACCCCTATAGAGGTAAAAGGGACCTCTATGAAATTCAATGGTGATAATGTCAGATTTACCTAGACTCCATTGAATATTTTAAATTATAGCCAAATCTTTTAAAAGATTAAATATTCAATATATATCTGAAATGACATAAAGGATGATGTTCAATATGATGCTTTTGATGCTTTTTAAATAATGATAAGTTGGTGCAATGATTAGCTCAATAT